>NC_132888.1:20966632-21266632 GCF_030463535.1 Salminus brasiliensis
AATTAGATTAGATCAGATCAGATCAGGCCATTGAGCTAGGCCTCAGAACTTGTTCAATGCTGTCTTTTTTTCTGGAGAAAAATGTTCAGCTGCTGAATGCATAAGCTAGGATCATCACGGTACAAGTGAATTTCTGCCAGATTAGCAGAAGAGGTTAAACACGAGTCACAACACCACTGCATTTCAAATTCAAGCAATATGCTTTAATATCAAAACAGTTATTGTAAGCTGGAATGTTATAATTCCCACAGCTCTGTTGATTATTAAAATAACTCCTCAAAAGGTGGGCTATAACCAACAAGATTTGGGGGGAGGGGATGCGGAGATGCGAAGAAAAACGAAATCAGTGAGAAAGAATCCTCCTCTCAAACAAACCAATTCTTATCAGACGAGCGTGTCTTATTATCACCATCATGGCATTCTTAAATCAAGCTGAGCATCATACATTAAATATTTGTGAAAGCATCATTTACAACCTTTTGGATTAAAGTTCAGCACAGTTATAAAAGCAACAGCAGAATTAGCAAGAAGTTCTTAAATTTGCAGCTCAAGTCCCCTGAATTTACCCCTATTCTCAGCCATGACTTCAGTCATAGAGTTGTGGTGCACCATTCAGCACAGAGCTCCCAATAAACTAGTGTGTGTCACGAACTGGTTCACTGAAGGTCTACCTTCCTGCAGACTTTAGCTCTAAATTTAAATCACCCTCAGTCACCCCTAATTACTGTCTTCAGAAGTGCTTGATTAGATGATGGTGTGCAAGACTGGGATTGGAGGCGAAACCTGCAGGAATGTAGATCTCCAGGAAGACAGCCGGAGATCACTGCAGTAGACTCAGTACATCCAGTACCTTTTGTTGCTCATGGCTGAGAAAGCAACTGCACTAAGGAACGGTGGTTCGTCGGCC
Source organism: Salminus brasiliensis (assembly GCF_030463535.1). Classification (NCBI taxonomy): domain Eukaryota; kingdom Metazoa; phylum Chordata; class Actinopteri; order Characiformes; family Bryconidae; genus Salminus; species Salminus brasiliensis. The sequence continues at coordinate 20,967,540 of NC_132888.1, forward strand.
CCCACTGTCGTGTGGTGAGTTGATTAGTGTTCTCCTCAGAGTGTGTTGCAGATCCTGACAATGCTATATGACTAAAAGCTGAAGAAAGCCACCTTGAGACCAACGCTCCTTAGTACAGAACAGACTCAAATTATTGCTAGTTTAAAGCAGGCAGGTGTGCCAACAGGCCCAGAACAAAATCAACACTCAAAATCAAAACATTACTTTCTGGTCTTGTTTCATTCATTTCAGGTAAACCTCTCAATCTAAGTACAATACATTGGATATGTGAGAATGACTGGCTCTGATCATTTGCAAATCTTGGAAAACTGACAGTATATTACCAAAGGGCTGTTAAGCTTCTCCTCTCATTTATTTCAAGGGTCATGAAGACTCTCGTAGGTCCAGGGTTGTGGAAAGCTGTAAGATGTCGTCTTACAAGACAGTGTGACGCGTTAGGATGACTTCTCAGTGGCCTTGGTCACAATGCTCCAGACTCGTCTGCCATCTTTTCGTTTCATATAAACATATATAATTTCTGTTGCCGTACAAACATATAAATACACCAATACTGCACGCCACTGGGTTGGATTTTGAGAGTCTGGTGTACTGTGTCCAAACTTTTATACAGGTAGGCAGGCAGGCTAGAAAAATATTTCTTTTAGGAGTCTTTAGAGGATCTCATACTTGTCAACAACAAATGAAGTCTCCAAGGAAAATTTCACTGGGCTGTCCCCTTCTACCTGGGTTACTTTGGCCACCTGTATTAAGAAAAAGAGAGAAGGATGAGTTTACCTTTTTGCATAAGTATGCATTTCTTTTGTCCCTGCCAGGTAGAACTGAAATACAACTTTGTGTACCTCCCAGTATGTCAAAAAATAAATAAATAATGACCCAACATAATGACTTTACTTTCCTAAAATTCTGACTGTCTAAATAATTACTTCTTTGAATCACGTTTTTCTTAAAAACTGACAAACTTACTCAAAAAGAAACCATGAAACATCTAGAAACTAAATAAATATTTAAAATAAATAAATATTTGAGAGGAGCATTTGAAAATGAGCTTCCATGAGCCTGATTATCCTGAAAAAAAAAAAAAATCCACCCAAACAACAACAACAAAAATAAAAAAAACTCACCTGAATGTCGCTGTAGTTGCGTCTAGACACAAACGAGACGTTCACTGGGAAGAAGTCGTTGGGTTTTCCAGCTATGCTGAACTCCAGGCTTCCACTTTTATTATTTTCATCTATGACAGGCAGGCACCATTCCAGGATGTTTTTTCTGCTGTCGTGGCGATACTCACCATCAAGGTCTCCAATGACAGGGGCACCAACTCCAGACCTGTGAAGCAGAACAGGGAATTAAACCTATAGCTTTCAAGTCAATGCTCTCTTCTCACAAGATGTAATTGTGTGAGTACTTACGGCACAGGGATGCTAATGATCACGTCGTTGAGTTCAAGGCCTTCATCCTGGAGCTCATATTCAATGTTGACATCGCAGTTACTACCACTCTCTGATGGCCAGCAGTTTACTACAGACAAAATAAACATTACATGAAGCAAGCGCATGCTGTTTATGGTTAGGGAACAAGTAAACAAATATTTATTTGATTTATTTTAAAAATATAATGAATGCTTTTAAACAATATCTTTCTTATGTAGATCATTATTACGGTGAAGTAACTCAGGATGAACATACTGGTTAAAGGGATGAGGGATTCATCTGTGGTCTGTAGCCTCCACTTCAGCACACCCACATCACTGTTGAGTGGAAAAGACTTCTCTGGGTTTTTCAGACCGATCAAGGACTCTGCAGTGAAGAGCTTCTTATCCACATTGGGGTGGGTCTGTGAGAAAAGAAAGAAACGCTATTCTCTTCAGGCAGCTTTTGTCTAAGTACTTTATTATCATGGGTGTGGTTTTGCATAACATTGAGTCATGTCCAAATGTTGTTAATCCAGACACAGGTTGTCTGTATGTTGTAGCATTTGTTAACAGTCAAGAAATCTTTTTAGGAAGAGCTCTTATTTTTAAGATTTTATGTGTAAGCTAAACAACTGCCCAAATGCCTCATTTCAAGATTCAAGATTCAAGAGTTTTATTGTCATATGCACAGCAGAAACAGACAGTTACGCTGTACAATGAAATTCTTACTTTGCTGTCCCTCCATTCACCAATAGATAAAGATAACAAAAAAGAAATTAATAAATAATAATAAAAATAAAAAATATATACAAAATAAATAAAGTATAATAATATAAGTTGGAGTAAATAAAATGAAAGTAAACTTTTCCTTTTTACAATTAAAAAATTAAAATAAAAGTTACATGTGCTTTTATGTGCAAGTATGAGCAAGTATGAAGAGCAGCAGCTATAAAGTGCAGGTTGCAAGTAAGAAATGTAAACAATAGTGTGCAAGTAGCGAATGTAAACAGTGTTCTGACAGCAGCAGTACAGTGAGTGTAAGGTGCAGTTAATATGGAGATTTGACAACCAAGTGTTCTCCTTTAAGATGTACACTTGACATATTACGCAATCTCAAAATACTGAAACTCAAAAGCACCTGCAGTTGCACTCCTTTTTTGTCGTTGTTGTTAATGTGCAAGCGGATACGGCCATTCTGGTCATCCGACACCCTCAGGATTATCATGCCCAAAATCTCCATATTTTGCAATCCACCATCTCGTCCACATGTGAGAGATATCTTCTCCTCTATCTTCAGATGTACACTGAGACATTGGAAAAACAGAGAAAGCAGTACGTTCCAGTGTAAACGTATATCTCCATCAAATCAACTTGAATAAAGTCAGGTAATAAATCACTCTTAAAATACCTCTCTGTGTTCACTGGAGGTTGAAGGACTTTAGACGCCTCTGACTGTTTCTTTCCTGCGCTGTGCATGATGATATTCTCACCCTCAGACTTCAGTTTGTCTACAAAGTTATCAACCTCCTTTCCCTTGGCGCCCAGCTTTAGGGCTTTACTAGGACCACTTGGCCTGCAAAACACACAGCTTTGTATCACTTTTTGCGCATATTCATATGTTACGCACTTAAATCCAAGTCTAATTTCCTAGTGCACCTACCTAACTGGGGCTGGGGTCATTTTCGGCTTCTCAGGTTCCACCAATGAATCTGTGATGATGGTGGCTGGACTGACACCGCTCATTCCTGAACTTCCAAAACCTCCAAAACCAGGTGCTTTTTTGCCTGCACGCTCAGCATCCCGTCTTGCCTGCTGCAGCTCTTTGGCCTTCCGCCTCATCTCTGCATTGGCTTCACGTTCTTGGGTCTGGCATGAGGAAAAAAGATTCAATTATTAATATGGATCCATTATAAGAGCAGGTTAAGAGCTGACGCTCCCAAGTCAGACTTTACAGCCAAGTCACTTCACCTCTCTGACAGCACGGAAGACCTTTTCCTCATGTGAGTCCATCTCGGTGAAGGTACGGATCTGGGCCAAATTGACATTTTCCCTGTAGCCCAGGGCAACAATCTCATCAAATGCAAATATGATATCAAAGCAGTGCTCTGAGATCTCCCCTTCCTCCAGCACGCGACAATACTCAGGAATCTGGAAAGAGACACAAACACATCCGTCACTAAAACAGCTACACACAGAAAAAAACGACTTCATAAATTATACTGAACTGTGTAGGAGACAAAAGCAGAGGATAACGTCATACCACACGGGAGAAGAGACGCAATGTCTCCAAGTCCTCCAGAATGTTGCTGTTCTTTGTGGTCACAAGAACCATGTAGAGTTTCTCTAAGGGTTGGTAGACATAGCGCACACTGTCTGTCTCAACAAAGGTGTGCTGCTTCCCTGTGCTCATCAGTTTAGGGAAGGCGGCCAAAAGACCCTCTATGCGAGTGCGTGTCATCTCTACAAACTGACGCGACACTATGGCTTTTCCAGCCTTGGTGCACACTGCTGCTGCCAAGAGCACCTGGAAGAGAAAATGATAAATAAATAAACAAACAAACAAACAAATAAACAAACATATTGTTGAACAGAAACATCACATCTGCATCCCATATCAAATAAGTTACACCGGTAATATGTGATCTATCCAAGCACGTAGGTAAAATCATGGAGTCAGTCAGGCATATTGGTTGGTACACTATATGTCCAAATGTTTGTGGACACCACTATTAATGGACGCATTAACCTTAGGTTGCACCTGTTGCTGACACAGAGGTGCAAACGAACAGACACAGCTTATCTAGTCCATGTAAAAAAATTAAATAAATTTCTTTTTAAAAAAGTACTGCCAATAGAACAGGACTCTCTGGAGAAGATAAATCCCGAACCTACAAGAATCATGTCCAACACCAGGTGTGGGCTAGAGGGGTATAAAGCCCCCCCCCCAGCATTGAGCAGTGGGACTGTGTTCTCTGGAATGATGGTTGGTGCTCCATCCAATACTTTTGGCATGAGGTGGGGATGAGGTGGGGTGGTGATCATCCAACATCCTGACCTCACTAACACTCTTGTCACTGAATGCAAATCAAACCCTCACAGTAATACTCCAAAATCAGTCGAATGCCTTTCCTGGACAGTCGAGACTTACCCCAAGAAAAGCAGGATAAACCTTTTTTAAACCCCCTTGATGTTAAAAGAATCAATAAATGAGCAGGTGGCCCAATACGTATGTAGACAGATATAGCACATGAGGGGTCTTCGTAGACAGTGACGATCTACTCAGTGTCTTGGGTGCCCAAAACTGGGAGGAGAACCAACAAGTAAACTTTGTAAAAGCAGTAGCTAGCTAGCTAATGTCTCAACATCGATTCTGTTCATCTAAATGGCTATTTTTCACCACATCTGTCCTTTTTATCTACAGTTAAACAAGCACTATAAACAGTTATAGCTAGCTAGTTAGCTGTCCAGCTGCAGGGTTATGAAGTGTCGTAAACAAACAACAGCGCCACTAGTAACGATGCAGACAGATAACGCGCTGGGTAACACTAGCTGTCCTTCACCTCACATGAAATTATAACATGTTCAGAGCTGGTTTGGGGTCTAACCTGTCTGGATACACGGATAAAGCCTTAAAGAAACGCTAGCTAGCTTTACCCAGCAACATATGGACAGCTAGCTAGCTAGCTAGCTAGCTATAGCTAGCATACGTCAGCTAGCTAGCTAGCTATCTCACTAGCCAGCTAGCTAGTGCTAAGTTAGATAGTTTGCTAGCACTAACGTGTAAGTTTAAGCAAAAGCGTTTCACAAAAGCCGTGTTTTATCCTGTTAAACTAGCTGCTCGACACAGTTATGCGGCTCAGACATGTGAAACACGGCCTCTGCTGTCATTTAACCCGCTTCTCTGATTAGCTACTCAGACAGCTGGCGCTAGCTGCCTAGCTAACTTGAGGCTGCGTTAGCGAGCTAGCAAGGCGGCTAGCTAGCTAGCGGAGTAGCTCCAGCTCGCTTTTAAAGCCCGTTTAAAATCAACGTTACCATTTTACGTCCGTCCCGAGGTGCTTAAACCCACAGCCGAGCTCTTTCTCCTTGTAAGAAAACGAACAGACCCCAGTGTCGATGTGCTTTCCCCGGCCAGTGTCATGCAGTCGGACTCCTCGCTAACAGTGTGGAAAAGCAGAGCCACGTCTCCAACCGGAAAAAGTTCAACAGCTCCATCCAGTTCCCTCAGCCGAACTGCCCCTCAGGGTGAAGCACCACTCCCCAAATACACCCCCTCATAAACACCGCGCTCATAAGCAGCTTTCACACACTCTGCCCTCACTGGGATTCAACCCCGAGATTTAGCTAATGTTTTATTCCCCAAACACCAAAAAACACCAAGAGCTGTCTCCTGGTGCAGCTGTCACAGAGGTTACGATGAAAACACGCGCAGATAAAAAGAAAGAAAGAAATAAAGACAAAAAACTATGAACCATAAACTGATACAAACATCCAGAGCTAAACTGTGTGCCTGTAAAGGATTTGAACTTAATGACATTTAGAAAATCATGAACGCATGAAGCCAAATAATGAAGTTGTAGTGCTAACTATAGTTGAAGTAGACGTGACTTCAGTTTCAGCCAGTTCTCACAGCCCCCCAGTCTCCAGGCTCCTTCACTGATAGACCCTGGATGGAAACCCAGGTCTCAGATCTTATTCTGGAGAACACACGGCTTCCAGAAATGAAACTGTGCTTGAGTCTGTTTATTAAAGTGTAGCTCAGTTCTGTCTTTTCCTCTCCTCCTCTCCTCCTCTCCTCTCCTCTACTCCTCTCCTCCTCTCCTCCCCTCCTCCTCTCATATCCTCCTCTTCTTCTCTCCTTCTCTCCTCTCCTTCTCTCCTCTCCTCTCCTATCCTCCTCCTCCCCTCCTCTCCTCTTCTCCTCCTCTCCTCTCCTCTTCTCCTCCTCTCCTCCACTCCTCTCCTCTTTTCCTCTCCTCCTCTCCTCCTCTCCTCTACTCCCCTCCTCTCCTCTCCTCTCCTCCTCTCCTCCTCTCCTCTCCTCCCATCCTCTCCTCTTTTCCTCCCTCCTCCTCTCCTCCACTCCTTTCCTCCACTCCCCTCCTCCTCTCCTCCTCTCCTCTCCTCCTCTCCTCTCCTCTTCTCCTCCTCTCCTCCTCTCCTCTCCTCCTCTCCTCTCCTCTTCTCCTCCTCTCCTTCTCTCCTCTCCTCTTTTCCTCCCCTCCTCTCCTCTCCTCCACTCCTCTCCTCTTTTCCTCTCCTCCTCTCCTCCTCTCCTCCACTCCCCTCCTCTCCTCTCCTCTCCTCTCCTCTCCTCTCCTCCACTCCTCCTCTCCTCCTCTCCTCTCCTCCCATCCTCTCCTCTTTTCCTCCTCTTCTCTCCTCTCCTCTCCTCCTCTCCTCTCCTCCTCTCCTCTCCTTCTCTCCTCCTCTCCTCTTTTCCTCCTCTTCTCTCCTCTCCTCCTCTCCTCTCCTCCTCTCCTCTCCTTCTCTCCTCCTCTCCTCTTTTCCTCCTCTTCTCTCCTCTCCTCCTCTCCTCTCCTCCTCTCCTCTACTCCTCTCCTCCTCTCCTCTACTCCTCTACTCCTCTACTCCTCTCCTCTTTTCCTCTACTCCTCTCCTCCTCTCCTCTCCTCTCCTCTACTCCTCTCCTCTACTCCTCTCCTCCTCTCCTCTTTTCCTCTACTCCTCTCCTCCTCTCCTCTCCTCCTCTCCTCTCCTTCTCTCCTCCTCTCCTCTTTTCCTCCTCTTCTCTCCTCTCCTCCTCTCCTCTCCTCCTCTCCTCTACTCCTCTCCTCCTCTCCTCTACTCCTCTCCTCCTCTCCTCTTTTCCTCTACTCCTCTCCTCCTCTCCTCTCCTCTCCTCTACTCCTCTCCTCTACTCCTCTCCTCTCCTCTCCTTCTCTCCTCCTCTCCTCTTTTCCTCTACTCCTCTACTCCTCTCCTCCTCTCCTCTACTCCTCTCCTCCTCTCCTCTACTCCTCTCCTCCTCTCCTCTTTTCCTCTACTCCTCTCCTCCTCTCCTCTCCTCTACTCCTCTCCTCCTCTCCTCTCCTCCTCTCCTCTCCTCTCCTCTACTCCTCTCCTCTCCTCCTCTCCTCTCCTTCTCTCCTCCTCTCCTCTTTTCCTCCTCTCCTCTCCTCCACTCCTCTTTTCCTCCTCTCCTCTCCTCCACTCCTTGCCTCCTCTCCTTCTCTCCTCTCCTCTCCTCCTTCTCTCCTCCTCTCCTCTTTTCCTCCTCTCCTCTCCTTCTCTCCTCTCCTCCACTCCTCTCCTCTTTTCCTCCTCTTCTCTCCTCCCCTCTTCTCCTCTCTCCTCCTCTCCTCTACTCCTCTCCTCTACTCCTCTCCTCTACTCCTCTCCTCCTCTCCTCTCCTTCTCTCCTCCTCTCCTCTTTTCCTCTACTCCTCTCCTCCTCTCCTCTCCTCTACTCCTCTCCTCCTCTCCTCTCCTCCTCTCCTCCTCTCCTCTCCTCCTCTCCTCTCCTTCTCTCCTCCTCTCCTCTCCTCTCCTCCTCTCCTCTCCTCTACTCCCCTCCTCCTCTCCTCCTCTCCTCTTTTCCTCCTCTCCTTCTCTCCTCTCCTCCACTCCTCTCCTCTCCTCCTCTCCTCTTCTCCTCTCCTCTTCTCCAGGCAGAAGTGAGTGTAGTACGCTGAAGACGTTGGAACTGAAATCTGAGATACACCAGGTCAAATGTAGAGGGCCCTCTGCTATATGATATTTTTTAAACGTAATTGCAATAATTCTCTTTTTTCCCCTAGATACAGACAAGAGGTTTACTACTCTATCCTAGGTATATTACTACAGGTATTACTAGGTGTATTAGTACATCTCCTGTCTATATCTGGGGGAAAAATATATGTATATATATTTATATATATATGTATTAGTGGTTTAATGAAAATTATGTTTAATGGCATTAATCACAATATCCTATGAATAATTATTCACATTTAAAATGCTAATTTGTTATTTGTATTATATGTATATAAATATATGTAACGTTTCTTAAATGTTACATACACACAAACTGTGTGTGTGTGAGAGAGAGGGAGTGAGAGAGAGAGAGAGAGAGAGAGAGGGAGGGAGGGAATGAGACGTAGTTGTAAGATTTAATCCATATTTCAGCATAAATTGTGCATAAAAGTGTAATCTACCCTCTGAGCTCAGCCGCTGTGACGCCGTGTTTACACCGCTCAACAAACTGTCACTAGGCTCTGTACAAGGAGACAGACAGAGGAAAGTTGGGGGCAAACTTGGTAAGATGATTAATTGACGTTAAATAAAAGGGTAATGTGTTAAGGTTTGCAGATGAATCATGTGCAACACTAAGAAATATATTTTAGATACAAACTAGAGGTGTCCAGTTCACCTCAGTGTTGGATCAGGATGACAGAGTTGGCCTGCATGGACATTTGACTTGGCCCGCCAGAAGGTTACTCTAACCGTACTCCCTCATTCAGTTAGAAAACCTATTTACATGTTGTTGTTTTTTTAATCAAAATTTGAAGGCTATAGCATCCTACCTACCATGAATATTGTACTTCAGTCCCCCAAAACAAATAGTTTGGAAACCCCTGGGATAAAAAATTAAAAATGGTGCTGCATGATTTGTACTGTAATCTAGGTTTGCTTTCTGACTGATTAGATGAGGTTCGTGGGAAAGAGGAATAACAGTTTTCACCTTTGCAAACAGTTGTACTGAAGTTTATTTGAGACCACAAATCCTAATCAATGGTACCTCAATCCTCAAGCTACAATGACCAATTCAGTAAACTACTCATGTATGATGTCTCTTTAAAGGACAGAAACCATCTTTAAGGCCATCTCATGAGGGTTCAGGATTTGTTTAGGCACCATTGTAAAAGAATACAGCTGTGGTAAGTGTTGTACTTAAGGAAATAAAAAAGACCAACAAATTTCAGCTTTCAGTGGCTTTAATAACAGACATGTTATGGTTAGCCACCGCTCCTGGTGCTAGTGACTGTTACATAGAAGTCCTAATTTTACATTTGGAAGTAAGGAAAAAAAAAGAATATGAAGAAATAAGATCAAAATGTATGACAGCAGAGAAAAAAAGGAGGACTGACCACACCCCTAGTCCACACCCATCAGAGCCAATAAGTATCCTGGTGTCAAATGACCCATTGTTTAGCCTCTTCAGACCCAAGCTGTAATTGAGATTTACTGTTGGTTCATTTGTGCCCTGACCATAGTTTATCTGGCTAGTCTTAGAACATAGACTCAGTGTGTGGACATTATCACTCACAATAGACATACAAAGTCACGGGACCACCATCCATAAGCATGAAGTGACCACATTATTAAATAGCCAGTTACTATGTATAGGCTATAAAAACCTAAAGGTGGGCTTCAAAGCTGCAAGACTGGATCGATCTAAAGTGCACGTTTTTTTACAGACCAGTGTTGGTTTAGTTCCAACAGCAACTTCCCACCACATTTTAGGTTTAAAGCCCATTAAACTGAAACCATGGTCAGCGCACGGGTGTTGCACTTTGAAATATGTAGGCTGTGTCCGTTTCTTTAGGTCGTGGCCTCAGAGGATGTAGAAGAACCAGATCCTGTAGGGACGTGGTAGGAGGTCTGGGCATGGAGGAAGGGGAGGGGTGCAGCTTCCACATTGGTCACGTTTACTTTGGTGCAGCGGTCTTCTCCTCGCAGGTGATGGGGATGCTGCGCTCTGGAATGTCCTGCAGGTTCCGAGGAGCAGAGACACTCAGCACACCATCAAAGGACAGACAGGAGGTGAAGGCCCCGGGGTCAACTCCTGCAGGCACCTTATACTTTCTAAAGAACTCTCTCGCCACGTAGCCATGCTCGTCCTGTGAAGGAATGGCAGTGCATTTACTCTCAGACAGATGTCTAGCAGTATAAGAGTAAGCCCCATTCAAGTGGTAATGCTTTTTAATGCCTCTGATATCCTTTATGAATCTTTTATAAATAAACTTCTTAAAGGTCTAGATTTCCAGGCCCAGGATAAGCTTATCTTTGACTAATGGGAATCATCATTGGCATTTTGGTTTAGCCCAAGGCGGGGTTTAACTCAAATCAATAAAAAACAGTTATAAGAACTTTGATTCCTCACTGGTGGTTTCCCACCCCCACAAAGAACCATTTAACCATTAACAGGCTTCTCTGAATGATCAAGAGTGTACATCTCAACCTTTCAAGAACCAAAACGTCAATGATAACAGTATATATAGAACATGCCAGTTCCATTGGTCTGGTTAAAATGTTCTTCTCTATGATGAAAGACCTCTTGTTTATGGTTCTTAAAAAACTTTAAAGGATTTCAGTAAAATACCAAACCATAGATGCAGTTTATGAGTGTAGCATCGCTTTTACAGACACGTAGTAGGCCTAATCCTTGTCCATATCCTTGGATTGAGTATCTGACTAAGGTTCTAGGTTTAAGATTCCCACAATGTGGGAGACTGGGGTTCGATTCCCGGTCTGGGTGACTATGCTGCGCTACACCAATAAAAGTCCTTGGGCAAGACTCCTAACACTACACTGGCCCTCCTCTGTAATACGAGTAACCTTGTAAGTCGCTCTGGATAAGAGCGTCTGCTAAATGCCATAAATGTAAATGTAATCTTGCTGTTGCAGAGTGCCATCTGGCATTCTCTAGACATGATCCTCAGTTGCTGCAGTGACAAGCTTCTCAGTTTTACAAAAAATACCCTAGACAGAGTTTATTTGTGACATTATTATTGTGTATCAGATAGTCAGCATTGAGCAAAGCAAGACATTTAGTTTCATTCACTTTAATAACAGACATGATATAGTTCCTATTACACAGTTACTAATATTCTATGGTCAAATTAGGAGGTAAGCTCGCAATAAAGTAGGGTAAAGTATGATGTGGTAGTAGGGATATGATGATGACAGTCCTGCCCCATCAAGCTCATAAATGCCCTAGTGTCAGCATAGTGGACTTACTGTTCAGCTTCCTCTGACTTAACCTGCTTTTAACAGTTATTTGTTTGTTTAGCATTGGTCATAGTTTATCTGGGTCATAACGTAATATCATCAGTCATAAACCAACAGCAGAGTTGCAAGACTTCAACTCCATATTACTCACATAGCATACCATAAATTAGGGACTGGTGTCTACAGTTTATTCTATGTCAAATAGACATCTAAATCCATTTAATTATAGGAGTCATCTAAGTCCATTTATTCGAAAACTCTTGCAGTAACTCCCACTTATTGTGTTGGGTGTTTGGTCATGTCTTGTGTATGTTTCATACCTGCCGTGCCTCATGTTTTCCATGAATCTCAACATACTCATCATTGACCTTGACTGACAGCTCTTCAGGAGAGAAGTGCTTCACATCCAGGTTGATTATAAAGCGGTCCTTATCCATTCTAACCTGCATATGAGAGAGTGAAATGCCTGGCATGTGGTACAATAAACCCCTTCAAATGCATAAATATCATATCCTAGCTGTTTTCATGAACATTCGTTTTTTACAAATACTTTGTATGTAGAAAAAAAATACCCTGATTTTAGATTAATACGTAAACCGGACCATCTCTCTCACCTCTGACATGCCACTATCCCACCAGCTTGGATAACGCCAGAATGAAGGCCGATAGTAGAACATGGCATAGAAAGGGGAGAAAAATTCAGTATCCCACTGATCCCCGATGTGTTGGTCAAAGATCCGGAATGGGAAGAAACCTGGAAAGAAAGGCCGACGGAACCAGGGGTTCTGGATTGCTATGTCCATTATATCTCCTCCAAGTGCCCTTCGCCTGGTGCCCCTTTGTGAAAGTGCAGCTCATGCCCCTGCCACTAGCCCATATTTATGCCCCGACCTGCACACTCATGCCAGGGATGAGGTAAAGTGTTTGTGCTTCTCTCTTCCCCTCTGCCCTCTGACTTGCCCTGATGCAAAGCTCACCAATCACCCCATGGAGACAGAGCTACCCTGAGGTCATTCACACATAGAACCCTGGATTACTCTCAGGGATTTGAATATTGCTGATGCCTCTGTGCCCGCAAGCTCGGAAAGAGTTTTGTCTGGTTAAGTTGGTGAGCTTTTGACCGAAGCCTTCCCTGAACTTGGCTGGAGCCCCAGAGACAATCATGCCAGGGGATTCCAGACCTTGTGCACTGGCCATGGACACAGTCGGATACAGTCTGTTTCCATTAGGGCCTGAATCAATGGAGAACTCAGGCAGAAAGATAAAATGAAGCCCCCCCAAAACAGGTGGGATTGCAGACCTCAGCAAGATGGTTGATCCGTTTTGAATCAGATAGGATAAAAGGACCTTCCCGCTCAGGAGATGCCCGTCCATCCACCCACCCCACACTCCATTAGCCACAAGCTGTGGAAAGTCTTACACCACTTCATGTATGCACAGAATGTGTGGACGTATGGAGAGGCTAGAAATAGACAGAAATGCTGCAATCCCTCCATAATATCAGCAGGCCTCTTGTCTTCCAAGTTACCATGGAAACAAACCTGACTTTGTACCAAGTGCGGTTCACGGTGAGAATGACTGATGTACAAAATGAGAAAGTAGACAAGAGAGCAAGACCATCTGCAATATACGGAAAGAGAGGGCTCCCTCCAGGATTATCTTTTAGCTCCTTCATGTCCTTTGTTGAAGCAGTTTATGAGGACAATTTCATGCTGACCAGCAGATAATATTATTTATTCACTTGCCTTTCAGGAATCAGGAGAATTCAATTCATGCTGCACTCCCACAGCACACAGTTTCCCAGCAAAGCAGCTATACCCCTGTGTATATATACATATCCCAGCTAACCATGTCCATGTGGGGCCCATATGGGTATCCCAATTGGGAACAAGAAAGTTTTGTCCTCTGAATCCACGTTGGCCTCACATATGGATGCCCACCAGGACTGGTTAAGAATGGGCCCCATCTGGGTTGCACACTGAACATGAGGCCTAGATGGGACTGTAACACTGTGGCCCATTTGGGAAGGCCAACTGAGTCCCGGTAACAAAGTATGTACAAACCCACTTAGAGCCCATGCTCACCTGGAACCCACCTAGGCCATTTTCCTCCCAAATGAGCCCCACATTAGCATTTTGGGGCGCACAGTTTTGAGACATAGGGTGTTTGTGATTTCTCAGGTGTATTTAAATGGTTACTTAGTGCAGGCATACGAGCGTCCAGTCTTGATTCTGGGCTTTGGGTCATCTTTGGAGTCTAACGATGTTCAACAATTCAATGAAACCAATATACACTCTTAAAAACGAAGGCCCACTTTTGGTTCCATGAAAAAACATGTTTGCATTGAACATGAACATTGCTCAAGGATCCCTTTCTAGTATCTTTCAAGGATCCCAGGAAGACCTTCACAGCTAATGACAGAATAACCATCCCTATAATGAAGAAATTCCCTGTTCACCTGTCCGGCATATTAGAAACACTCGTCAGAAGGCAGGTGTGAATTTGTCAATAGCTGCTATACGCTCAACAGTTTGTGAATAGAAAAACAGAGGCTACAGTACACTGCAAGATGCAAATGTACATTTAAATATTTAAAGTACTTGAACATACACATCACAGATCCACAATATAATGTCATGAAAGCTGGGGACATGACCCAATGTAATAAAGACACTGCAGTGCTGTATGGGAACTGATGTGGAAAACCTCTTCCAGTGGCTTTTTTTCTGAATGAATGATATGAATGCGATGATAATAATAAAGGCTTGTATTACAGTAGTAACACCTTTAGATCTCATTCGCCTCATTCAAACCACATTCATTGATTTTAAGGAACAGGAGCTGTTCAGGGCTTACACCCAGCCCTCCAGCATGGTGGAAGCTTTTTTCCACTATACATCCGCCCACAGCCCCCCTTCACAGCCCCTCTGTTGGAGCTGCTTGGTGGGCGAGGGAGGGGTGGGAAGGAGGAGATGGAGGCGGAGGCGGAGGGGGGAAGGGTAAACACACCAGAGCTGTCTGAGTTCAAACAGGAACAAGGGAGGGGGATGACCAAGGAGGCAGAGAGACAAGAGGGAGGTTATGGCAAAAAGAAATTTTGTAACAAGCGCAGAGAACAACAGATCTGCTGGGACTAGAGGAGTTGCTCAATTCTGCAGGCAGCGTGCTTGAAAAAACAGGCAGGATTCAGAAGCCAGAAGGGGTGGCATACCACTCCGCTCCCTTCTTCTCTATTAATATGGCTTGGGAATGAAAATGGGACAGCCTTATGCTGCCCTCTTATCCGAGGAGGCACATGCAAACGCTGACCAGGGTTTTGGACTTCATTTGTGACTGAACATGCTGGAGAGGATTTAGTCGTGGGCTGTCCCATTCTGGAGGACTTGCCAAACAAGCAGAGATTTGGATTTGTGCTCAAGCTGGTTGAGATACTGAAGCTGGGAGCTGAGGGTGTGCTGCTCCCCATCACCACAGAGCAGAGCTGATTGCTCTGTGGAGGCTGCTTTTGTTGTGTGCACACCCTTTTTTTTTTTCCCAACGTGGCCACTCTTGTTTGCTATGGTGCTGCCCCACTGCTCCAGCATACGCCACACATTGGGGAGGAGGAACAGCATGGGAGGTTAAGAGAGGAGCTGTAAGCATGGGAGCCAAACCAATGAAATGGTATGAGTTCTTGACTTGTTAACCCTTTTTCTTCTTCTTTTTCTCTCCCTCCCTTTCGTTATCTTTCTCTCTGCGTCTCTCATCCACACTCCTCATACTCCATTCCAGACAACACAGCAAACAGGCACAGTCTCTATTGTGTAGTATCCATTCTCCATCTGCTGACCTTATGGTGTAGCGTTGTTCTTCATCGGTTTTGGGCCATTGTGTTAATCTGGTCTTCTTGCCAGGCTTTGTCAGGTGTGAAACAGGCTTAAGGGCGCTCATTCTTCTCCTGTGGTTGAGCCATGCTCTACAGTCTCAGTCTCAGCCTCTATGAGGGCGCTGGGTGTTTCTGCCCAAGTAAAATTGCCTAGCAACTGCCAACCATTGTATCTGGAACGGTCAGCTGCTGGTCAGATGCTGTCCATCCATCTGTTCCGATCAGTTCACACTTGTGTGTCGAATTTTAACCCCAATTTGTGTGAAATGTAGTATGTTTGGTGGCACAATGACACTTAAGAGCGATGGGACCACCATTACTGAGTACAGTGCTCCACACAAGCATCTCATAAGTGGTGAAGAGTAGACTGCATTGACAGGTCATGTGATTCATTTCATTCGGTGTTCATGAAGTGCAGAGGCAGTGCATTCCTTTTTACATTCAAACCTCTCTGACAGCAGCTACATTATATATGCCTGGTAAAATAGGCCACTGGCTGCTTGGATCGGTCTCAAAACATAGAATTAGTATACTAATGTGGGGATGACCAGCTTTGACAGAGCCCATCATTGGGAAAATGCAGCATGTGCCAAACATTTTGTTAGTTATTATGTGTAATGTAATGTTGAGGTCAATTTCACCATGAAAAGGCTGGAAGATAACCTGAACTTTATCTTAGCTTTGTGTCTTTTGAGGCCTACTTTTGAGATTCGCTTCTTTTTTTTTTTTACCTAATTTTCTTTCCAATGTTACATCTAACTCCCTTGTTAGATATCTTCCTCTATCACATGCAATGCTCCTGACACTGAGAGGATGAGGGCTAGAGCTGGGCAATATGACGATATTTTATCGCATCGTGATAAATTTTGTTATTGTGATAACAATATGCTTCTAAGCATATGGAGGATACTGTTAGTGCTTAATAATCACTGATCAGCTGCAGGTTTCATCACAGACAGTGTAATTAGACTGGTTTAATTAGATGAAGAGCAGCAGAAAAAGGAATACAGGACAGTATCTGAATACTAGTTTTCAAGAATTTGTTGCTGCTGATGTTTTTGATGTATCGTGATAAAAATAATTTATTGTGAAAAAAGTCTTTAAATACCATGATACAGTATTTTTACCACATCGCCCAACCCTTGTGAGGACTAATACATGCCTCCTAAAACATATACGTAACCAGCCGCAGCCTCTTTTTTGAACTGCCGGCAATGTAGCATCACCAGGCAACCAGCATGCTCGGACAAAAGCGCCGGGTACCCAGCTCTGATGCACTGGATAACAGATGCCTGTTCCGACCAGCATCACACTGATGTTATGTGGGAAGAGAGAGTGCCATCTACCCACTTGAAGAGAGCAAGGCCAATTGTGCTCTTTTGGGCTCCAGCTGCAGATGGCGGGCAGCATGACCGGGGATTCGAACCAGCTATCCTTGTACTTTTGAGATTTGGATATCAGTCCAAATGCCTTAGCAGCTATGATATTGATGGGAAGTATGCCCAAACCATTAACTGGAATATCTGTCTTGATATTTTCACTATGATGAGTAAAAATGAAGGCATAAGAATGTGAGTAATGTGAGAAATTGTAAGATATTTTCTTATAATCTTCTACATACAGTCTCCATAAAGATGTTCTAGATACTACTTATTGAAAAAAACTAATCTGACCAGTTTATTTTCTGAATTAAACAACATTCCAATATTGTTAGTGTCATTTTGAGTATGCAGCTTTCAAAAGATCACATTTCCTTAGTCATGGCTTGAGGGGTGTTTGAAAAGGCCTCCCATTTCAGTCCTATTGAAAGCCTATGAGTGCACATTGCTGTGGAATGCTTTGGCAGCAAGTATCACTGTGGTTTGAAAGACAAAACCCTCATGGGAATCGAGTTCATATTTTGTGAGAACTATGTTAAGACCACTGGCCTAAATGCCTACCATAATCAGATTCATCATTAGATCAGTTATCGAACTTATTTAATGAGAACTGATGTGAACTATGCTGTACTTTGTGAACAACACGGAATCAAATCAGTTCAAACTGCTTGCTTGATTTACCTCCGCAGTCTCAGCTCGTCCAGCCCCACGCACAGCCCCAAAGAGGAGTACATTATTGCCCAGTCTGAAGATCAGGCTGAGATTGTGAGGAACCACACAGAGCAACCACAGAGCCTCAAAGGTAAGATGAGTATCAGAGTAGATGATCAATCATCTTCGTTTCTTTTGCTCGCCTGTCTCAGCATTCCCTGCTTCATGGCCCATTTCTTTTACTCTTGTTCCAGACGATGCAGCAAAGTCTTCAATAAATGAGCCGACTCCAGGCCCAGAGCATGCTGGGACAGGGGACGGAAGCTCCTGGGAGGAGCAGCTGTGTGCCCAGCAGGAGCAGTTGGAGAAGGAGATACAAGAGACCAGGAAGATGGTGTCAAGACTTCAGGTGAGCTTGACCTTTAGTGGTCAAAGAAGAAACTTAACATCATAGCACAAATAATTAGAAGCTTGTTGTAGGGTTCTTTGAAATCTAGCCTAGTGATCTCTGATGCATGTTACAGTCAGTCACACATAATACAAGATACTTGTTGACAGGGGAGCTGTATGGGGGAGTGTAGGATGATTCTAAGGGCCTGAGACTGACAAGGGCCCTATCAAATGTATTAATTGAGCAACCCACCATTTCAAATTCCAGACGTCAGGAGTTGCATCTGAGTATTTAAATACCCCTTATTTTTACATTTATTGTAGTTTGTCCAATTACTTTCGATCCTGTGAAGTGACTGAAGAGAATCGGTGTAATTCCAAAACAGGCAATGCTAAACGTTATTAAACCACTTCTATTAAAGCAGAATGTCTCTTCAATCACATCTTAATTGCTTCTTTTTAATCCATTGAAGTCGTGCACAGAGACAAAATGACAATACTTGAGTAAGTGTCCAAATATTTAGGGACCGAACTCTGTATGTGGTTTTGGACACTTAACTTGTGTTCATTATGTTTTTGCCCATCTTAAGTCGAGCTGTTCTCATTGCAGTGGTAATATTGACCATTGAGTTTTTTGGGTTATATAGGTCCATAAACTACAACCTCTTCTAATCTAAAATCTAAAATATTAATTTTGACCTTTTTGCCATTCAAAATGTGTATGGAATAGTTTTGTATGGAATAGACAACTGTAGTCTATTACTGCTACTATATATATATATATATATATATATATATATATATATATATATATATATACTGTATATGAGACTATATATATATATACACACACTACAAAGTGCTCCTGTACAGTTAGTGGAGCTATATATGTATGGATAAGAATGCTGTTATACACCTTTTATTAGTAAAAGCTCAGTTAGTAGGATGTTTGTGTAGAAGTCTAAAGGTCTAAAGGTATTATCTGGCTCTGAGCCGCTGATTTTCCTAATCTGCACTGTCAGCTTTTTACAACTCTGAAAATGAGAAGTGACTTTCAGATTGCAAACATTTTACAGAGTTTGGGCTAATTATAGAACCACTGGAATCACTTGATCACATGCTGATAGAACTGTCAGAGCAGAACTGTACTGCAGGACAGAGTGTAAGAAGTTGATCTTAATGGAGGAGATTATGGGTGGAAAGGGGAGATACGACTTTAAGAAAGGAAGCAGATTAGCCTAATCGCCAAACTGCGTCCAAGGATAATCACATGATAGCTGCTGTTTGGACATTAGTGTTGGTCCAACAGCATATGTGCACAGCAAGACTTCGAGCCTCAGCCTGCCATACTGAGATGCTTTCGAAACACCCTTTGTCACCTCTTCCTCCAGGCTTTGCTGCTTCATGGGTCACTGCCGGAAGATGAGCAAGCAGCACCTCTGTTTGGAGACAGTGCTGCCAACGCGGAACAGCAGCTGGTAATTCACCTGTTTGCAATATGGCATTTCTGTGCTCTGACTTTACTGTCATAAACAAATATGTTGGTCTATGAATTCTGTGTAACCTCTAGCTGATTCATCTACTTTACTTTCCTACACAGATCTTAATCCGTAGTCGTCTTGATCAGAGCATGGAGGAGTCTCTGGATCTGAAGGTGAGTCTAAGTCTCAGAAGAGAATCAGCCATTTCAGTTTCAGTAATTAAGCAGCATGTTTTATGTGGATACTGAGGGCACTGGCTTTAACGTGTTTTCAGAGGGAACTGCTGAGGTACAAGCAGGAGGCACGCAACCTTCAGGCGGTGAAGGTAGGCCCGGCCAAATCAACCTTAAGACGTCTGCACTGTGCTGATCTGTGAAGTGCAAATCATTATTAAAGAAACACATTTATGGTATTCTGATGTAATAAAACATCAGACCCCAAGATATCAAAACCCTTGTATTTCCAAAATGGCAATGAAAAAAAACCCTACTAACTTTCAATGAAAGTCAATGTAAAATGTTTTATTTGGTTTGGAGCATTTCTATTGGTCCATTCATCATACAATTCTGCAACAGTGTGAATATACAACAACTGCCAGATTAAATGATCGTGATTATTGTCAATGGGGAAGAATGGTGTGAATCAGTGAAGTCTTCTAGGCTCAGTAGTTATTCTTCATAAGCTGTGGAGTAGAGCAGTGAATATAGCCTGATCAAATTAAGCCCTCACTCTGACACTGTGTCCATCCACCTTCCTCCCCAGGATGCCCTGCAGCAGCGAATGTCAGTACAGGAGGACTCAGTGCTGCAGCTCAAACAGGAGCTGCTCCGGTCCAGCATGGCCAGGGAGGAGCTAGCTGGGCAGAATGTGAGTTAACTCCTTAGTGAATATTAGATCTTTCTCTCTTGCCATCTTTATTTAAAAAAAACAAGTGCATGTATGCATGCCATACAGCAGGGAGGAAGGTTAATTGCTTATTTGCTTAATCCTGCTCGTTATAGTGCTCTATTCCTTGCTTCAGGTATTAATGTTGATATGGCAGCCGTCCGTATTCGTTCAAAGTAATGCAGGTTTAAGTTCATTTAAACAGCCTTTGTTTCCAGGTGGAACTGCAGAGGAAGCTGAGTGATCGAGACAAATTGCTGAGTGAATACAAAGTAGGTGATCTCATCTTTGCTGCTTATTGGATTTTAATGCTACGTTCATGCTTTGATGAAGACTGATTGAAATGGAAGAATATGTGCATCATTCCCATAGAAAGATCTCGCTCAGAAAGACAGGCAACTTCTTCAGCAGCAGGCTAAACTGGACGAGTCCCTGCGCAAATTGAGTGAAAGCAGCCATCACAGGGTACAGTACAGAGCTCATACAAAAATCAAGCAATGTTTGTTGTGTTGTTGTTTTTTTTGTGTTTTAAGATGTTGTAGAAAAGAGACGTTTATTAAATTCTAATACCAGGGCTGGGCAGTAACAGAAAATGGCAGCTATGATTACATTAAAGGAGCCATAGAATACATTTATTTACTATTTTAAATCAGTCGTTAAATAGTAAGTGTGTCACTTTGGTAGGAATCAAACATATGTGGTTTTACAGGCCCATTTACAACCCTGTTATATTGCCTCAGAATGAAATGGGCTACTGAAGAAAAGAATCTCTGCTCTGATTGGCTTATTTATAGGGACACAATGCAATGGCTTACAGAAGCCACATATGTAGTGTAGCCTTGTTTTTTGTTTTTTTTAGCACTGTAACTGTAGCAAGAACATTGTAATTACTTTTGTAATAAAGGTCGGGTGGTGATGTGCTGCTCTTCACTGTTACTGGTGAGCAATCATACAAGCTACAAGCAACAAAAACACCACATTCTCATGAAGTAGACGTTTCGTTTTATTACATCGAATGACTTTGACTTGGGCTAGCAGGGCTTTCGCTAGAAGGCGGGGTGTGTGTATGTTTTAGTGGTGTAATATAACAAGCCAAGACTGTTACGTAACATTGATATTGGCCCAGAGCGACTTACAAAAGTGCTTTGCTATTTACCCAAGAAAAAACTCAGCTAGTTTGAATAGGCTAAAAATGCAAAGATACCTCTAAGTTTAGACTCTACTAAACACAAGTCAATAAGGTGACCACTCTGCTATTCGCCCAAGTACTCTCTGAAGAGGTGGGTCTTCAGTCTGTGTTTGAAGACAGTGAGCGACTCTGCCGTTCGGACACCCAGGGGAAGTTCGTTCCACTACTTTGGTGCAGGACAGAAAAAAGTCTGCACACTTGTCTTCCGTGGATTTTGAGGGATGGCGGGTCAAGCCGAGCCATACTTGAAGCTGGAAGGGCTCTTGGTGCGGATCAGCTTTTGACCATTGCCATCAAGTACGGAGGAGCTGGTCCATTCTTGGCTTTGTAGGCCTGGGTCAGGGTTTTGAATCTGATGTGGGAAGCAGCTACAAGACCCCAGTGAAGAGAACGCAGCAGTGGAGTGACATGGCTGAACTTAGGAACGTTGAAGACGACCCGTGCTGCTGCATTCTGGATGAGTTGCAGGGGCCTGATGGTGCGCAGAGGAAGACCAGCCAGAAGAGAGTTGCAGTAGTCAAGTCTTAAAGTGACGAGAGACTGAACAAGCACCTGGGCGGCCTCTCTAGAGAGGAAGGGCCGAATTCTCCGGATGTTGTACAGGAGAAATCTGCATGGCCGAGTAACGTTTGCGACATGACTTGAGAACAATAACTGATCGTCCATAACTACACCAAGGCTTTGCTATTTTCATAGCAAAAATAGGAAATGTGTATGTTTTCAAAACACATAGACTCTCTCTACCAGTCTCTGCTATCAATGGTGTTGGCCATATCCAATCTCAGTCTAAAGGTTGGGTCTATCACAAGATAAATCTATCCCTTTTACAGTACCTAATGTCAGTTTGCACTTTTTGTGAAACTTATTTTGAAAATGAATACATTTGAAAGTAACTCTCAATCCTGTCTGTTACCACTAGATGGAGCAATTGCACTAAAGTCATACACATGTACAGAAAGAAACCCACTACCTCAGTGATCTGGGTTCTAAATAAATTGTTATTTCTCAATGTCCGTTCCAGTTGTCTGGCTGTGAGAACAATGGCTTCAGTCATTTGACGGAGACATCTTCAGCCTTTCCACATGCACTCGTAAGTCAACATGAAGTGTTTTTTGACGTTTTGGTGGTGGCTTTCACAGTTAGCTGTTAGTGAATGTGTAGAATAGTGGAATGTGTGGTATGTGTGGGATTTACCTCTTTACTCCTGATGTGTGTGTACGCATGTGTGTGTGTGGCAGAGTGATGAGCTGCAGCTGGTGCGAGATGCTCTCCGCAGTCTGAGGAACAGCTTCAGCGGTCATGACCCTCAGCATCACACACTGGACACGCTGGAGCAGGGAGTGGGCAGCCTGATGGACCGCCTCCACATCTCTGACTCAAAGAAGAGGCAGGACAGAAAGGCATGTGAAAACACACCCCCTGAACCACGGCCGTTGTCCATAATCAGCTTAACCGGCATTAATGTTGTGTAACAAAATCTCATCTTGTCCCACAACAGGGCCCGACCAAATCTCCAGGACGACGAGCCAATCACACAGATCGAGAATCTTGGCCATCTAGTGCCAGTGAGTCACTTGAGATTGACTGATGCAGAAAATAGGGATATGTGGGTCAAAATGAGAGTGTAATGCTTTGTTTTGTATCTGGTTCTTTCAGAGATAGCCCACTCTCACAGCAGCCCTGTGCTCAGCGCATCAGCCTCAACCAAAGTACTCTACTTCACGGACCGCTCTCTCACACCCTTCCTAATAAACATCCCTAAAAGGTATCAGAATGGGACATATTATAACCTCCTCCTTGTTCTTGACTTAAAAAAACACTCATGGGCCGTGAAAAAGGTTCAGAAACCAGTCCCCCATCTGTTATACTTAGGCCATTCTACTGGCTCCGTAATGGCATGGGTGCTTGGACCCGAGGTTTGCCACTTACAATGTAAACTGAAGCCTAACTCCCCCAGCAGTTAAGACAGTGAATAGAAATCAGCATGTTCTACATCCATTTCAGACAAAAGCTACATTTCCTGCTTGTCTTGGTCGCTAACAGTCATCATTTACACAAATTAGTGTTTTTTCACCCACTGTTAGAAAGCTACCGGAGAAAGAAGTCCAAAAAAAATTAGAAAATGAAGCGGTTAACCACTCTGAATGGCTTTATCTCTTGGCAGACTTGGGGAGGTCACACTTCAGGATTTCAAGACGGCTGTGGACAGACATGGCAATTTCAGATATCACTTCAAGTCTCTAGATCCAGAGTTTGGAACAGTGAAAGAAGAGGTACGTAAAATTTTACACAAGCTCACTGGCTTAAAATTTTGGATTAGGACTTAGGACGAGCGGCCCAGCAGACTAAGGCGCTGATGCTAAAGCATAATTGGCCTTGCTCTCTCTGGGTGGGTAGATGGCGCTCTAATACATGTGTTAGTTGAGGAGTCAGAGCTGAGAGCCAGCACTTTCCTCTAAGAATGTGGGCTGCCCAGTGATGCTGCATGTGCGGTAACTACTTGCAGTCTTTTAAGTCTTGGCCCTATCATTAAGGGATCAAAAGTTCAGTACACAGTGATGCCACAGCCATCTGTGGCTGGGAGTTCAAGGGAGCATAACAGCCCTCACCAATGTGCCAGCCCTCGCCAATTTAGCTTACGTTAAAGATTTGACAGTTAGCTCAGTGCTCCAAGTGCCTTGAGTTGTCCAGTAACATTGGTAAGTGGCAGTTTGAAGAGGAGGAAGGAAGCATGTGCTAGCCCTTACCCTCCCAGCACTGGTGGCACTGTGTAATAGGGGGAGACCAGGTTAGTGGTTCATCCTCCTGTGCAGCCTGTTAGCCATCATACGATTACTTAACCCCACCCATAAGTGTCATTTATTATTATGTTATTATTATTGTCATTTTGGTTTAATTAAAACAGTTGCCTAGGAGCCCCTGACCACCTTTTCCCAGCACTGATCCTCTGTTTATGTTGTATTGATCAGGTGTTCCAAGATGAGGCTATAATACCTGGATGGGAAGGGAAGATAGTTGCCTGGGTAGAGGAAGACCATGGCGAGAGCAGGTAACTGAAGTCTGAGGAGCAGTCATATTGATCCGGGGAAATCAATTCCGGATGCCCATGTCCTACATCAGTATACCTCAGCAACTTCGAAGAATCCTCACCATGTCATCTCCTATCATTCCAGCGCAGGGTTATAGTCTGTCCACTTTCGGTGTGAGAAGTGATTCTGAGAAACGTTTACAACAGAATAGTGCTTGACGTTGCTTTGACTGTATTTGGTACTACAATCTGTATGTTCTTTTTCTGTGAGAAAGCTTTATATGGTGTCTAGAAAAAAACATTACACACAGATTCTGTATATTAAAGAGATACTGCTGTATATGTCAAGAAATTAGTCTATTAGTTGCCAAACTACTAGTACTGAACATGTCACACATAGAGCATTGCCACACGTGTTTCAGGTCATGGCTCACAATGTCTTGTTGGATTACCTTGTTGATTCTGTTCAGCAGATTTTTCATGTAAAACCTTTGCCAGTGATTCCATAGGCAAGCGTGACTGCTGTTATTCGAACCCAGAATCTGGGAAACATGGGACCACATTATTTGTAAAATTTGTATTATTTAAATATAAAACAGCATTTTTTGAGAACACAGCACTTTCCTGTATGTCTGCATGTATAGTGTTTAGTATCTGTTTAAAATGCATCCAGTATTTGTCCAATTTTTAGTAAATGTGCTTTCCACAACTTGATTTAAGGTTCATGTTTTTTTTTTAGATTTATTGGGTTTGATGAGTTTTGAAATTAAAATGCATATAAAACACATAGTGAGCAAACACACAAACAGGGAAGTAAAAAAGGTTCAAATCAATGATGATCAATAATGTTGTACTTTTAATAATGTGGTAAAGACCCATACACTCTTCCCTTATTGCTCTAACAGAAGGGCTCCAGGCATTAATTCTGGCTTTTTTTTCAACAGTTTGGGAATGTCTACATTTGCAGAAAATGACATATATATAGTTAAGTGAGTGGTAGATGAAATGATCTACTGAAAAGGCAAGTTAAATATTAACATGTGCATTTTAGTGTGCATCAGCATTTTAAGCAAGAGTAGTGTATTAGTTTTGTCTTTTACAATTTTACAGTGAAAATAATGCAGACAATGTGAGCGCCAGGTAAGTTTTCCCAAGGTCTCCCTAAAAAGCTTGTTAGGGCTATGGTTTGTTCTCAATAATCATAAGGAAAGGTCAGGTGATAAAAAATGTTAAGGCTATAAAAATACTCTATGATTGAAATGTTTGACGCCCACAAAGCAGAAGTCTATGAGAAAATGAAAAGAACTGCTCATGGAATGGCTAGAAAGGCAAATCAACCCCTGTTTGACAGCAAAAGATGCTGATGCATTTTGTAAATAAGTCCTGTGGACAGGAGAAGTTCAATATAACTTTTTGACCACAATGAGCAAAGGTATGCCTGGAGAAAAAGATGCAGAAGTTCATGAAAAGAACACCTTCCCAACTGTTAAGCACAGGGTTGCATTCATCATTCTTTGGACTTGTGTTGCAGCCAGTGATTGGGAACATTTCACTGGTAGAGGGAAGAATGGATTCCTTTGAATGAAAGCCCATTGAGATTGAACAGGGGATGTGAGATTCTTGCTTGACATTTTAAAGGTGCTGGAGCTGAAGAGGAGTACATGCAGTGAAACATGGTTTGTTGAGAATATTCATGTTCATTTACAGTACAGATGCAGTAACGATCAGCATGTGTTTCTTTTTGTGGAATGTTGCACAACACGTCTCCTCACTGACAGGCTCAGGGAACCAAAGATGGAGATAATACATATCCTCCACCTTCAGCAGAACGTCATCCTATGTACGAAGAAAAACACTCCATTAGAATCTTGTTATGGATCTTCTGAAATATACATATGTTTAAAATAATATATGTTTGTGTGTAATTACTACTGAGGAAATGCACAAGCATGGCAACATCATGTATGGCAGCTGTTTTTTACTATTTAACACTGCATGCCTAAATGAAGTTATGAACTTATGAATTGTGTAGTGGCAGTGACCTTGGTGATGCTGAGCCGGCACTGAGAGACTGAGCATACTCCAGGCAGCTCCACACACAGCTTTAAGATACTGCTCGATGCACTGCTCTCTGAACAGACTGTGATCTGGTGCTTTGGCTGCTGGGGCTTGGCTGAAACAGTGCTGGAGATCACCTCAATCAGGCCTGGCTTTGCCTTGCCTTCCTCCTTCCCCAAGGTCAGCTGAATAGTGGAGTCTTCTTTAGTCTCTTCCATTCGCAGTGAGGAGATCTGCTGAAGAAGTGAAGGGGCTGTGGAAAGAGGTAACGGCACTCAATATTACATTGCTCAATATTACAAAACACAAGCTTTGGCAATAAACTGGCAAAGTCCTTGAGCAAAGCACTGATATACACACTAATACACACTGCTTCATGGACCTGTATATTGTTCTCCTACCAGGTTCTGTTTGTGGGTCTGGGGTGCTGGATTCGCACTGATGTTGCATCATAAGCCGACGTTTCATGGCCTGCACACTGCCCTTTAGTTTGGCTTTAGTGACAGTGAACTGCTGAGACAGCCTGAGTTTGTGCTGCTGCTGTATGAAGCTCAGAGCCAGTAGATGTATCTGCTCCATCTCCTGTGTACTTGCCTCTGCCCTCTGAAGAACCTCTGGGTTGAAGGCCACCTCCACGACACAGTAATTTTCTGGAAAATAAGGAGATAATATTGTACAGGAAATATATTTGTTGATTTGCTGAACAGAACAAGTTTTGACAGGGGCTAATACTTTACTGCAAAACATAGCTCCTGTTTGTTCAGACTGGGAAGTCCAACAGGCTAATTCTACATGCTTAACTGTTGATTATCATTATATTTTTTCTGATGTTTTACATTATTGTTTTCAAGCATGTTCAATAGATTAACAATCCGACTCAGGAATCTTTGTTTAAGATACGATAGTATATGGTTTACCATTCTTCTCAGCAACCATTTCCAGTTTTCCACCACACACAGGAACTGGTTGAGTAGGAGCGCTGGGTGCAGGCACTCGTTTCCATCCGCACAAATTCACATACAGTATTTTGTCTTCTGGCCTCTGGAAAAGATCACACAGACCTTAAACCAGTCAGTTCAGCTTTTAACATGATTCAGTAAATACAATAAACATTCTGGAAACTATTAAGAAACAAATATGTAAGTTATGTCCTCAGGAATCAGGAATTTAAGTGCTGGCACACATATACAATACGTCCTTGTGTTGATATGACCCATTTCCAGCCAACATGCGGCCCACATATCTCACTGAATGACGGGGGGCAGTAGCTACAGTATGCATAAACAGCTCCAATCAGCCATTTCATCAAACTAAGCTGATTTATCTGAATTTGCAGACTATGAATGGCATAAAGTCACCCAACAGCAATGTGAAAGACTAGTGGAGAGCCTGCCAAGACATAAGAGCTGTGCAGTCAAGGTTATTTCACCATAGTGATGTTTAATGCTCTTAAAGTTTAAATATTAGCACTGTGCTGTTGAAATTTGACTCCTTTGCTGTATAATTAATAATTAATAAATGCTCTAAAAAGCAATATTTTAATTTAGAATTTAGGGGAAATGTTGTCCATGGTTTATGAAACACAATGCAAATGTTAAACACATAGGGTGGTCTCATTTTTTTCAGGAGCGATATACATATAATCTTTATGCAGAAATAATAAATAATAATAAAATAATAATAATAAATTCTGTTTATTATTTCTGCATAAAGATTCAGCACTATGTTATTATAACATACTACATACTATCTAAAATAAAATAAAATAATAAATAATACATAATACTCTGCTCTGTACTCTACCTGTACGGAGGAGCGGAGGCAGCAGTGTGGTCGGGGCGGTGTCAGACCCTCAGCTCCCTCTCGCAGCTGGCGCTCGATAAACGTCCTGTAAGCTCCAGGGTTATTCTGTGACATTTCGTCTAAAATAGACCAGAACTGGTTGACTTGTTGTAGGACAGTGTTCTGGTCCATGGTCTGGTCCAGAGATAGTCCACTTCTTTAGGGACAGCAAAAAAAAAAAAAAAAAAAAACCTTTTAGCCAAGCCAGCTAGCACTAGCTAACGTTAGCCAAATAGGGGTCGTGCAGTTTAGGCTAGCGCTAACCAGCTACCCAGACCCACAAGTCTTTTTATCACACACATTAAACGACCTTTACCAGCTGCCTGACCGACCGTGGACCAACCACGAAAACCCCAACCTGGCCCCACTGAGGTTTACACGTTGCCATAGAAACGAGTCCCCTAAGCCACTGCAATAGGCAAGGCCGTCCGCTAGGTGGCGCTCCGTTCTCGCTCTCACAGGTCCAGGTCAGGCTCTGTCTGCAGGCGGGCTGTGACTGTTAGTAACACTGCAGTTTGATTGAGGCATTTATTTTATATTTATTATTTATTATTCTAAAGCTACCACAGATAGAGTAACACCACCTGACCTGTCTAACTAACTGTGAAGAACCAAAGCAGAATCATTACTGTGGATGTTTTTTTTGTTTAGCAAATGCAAATGCTAAAATAGTGTTTTTTTTTACCGAGACATTTACAGAAGAAAAAATACATTAATCGATGAGCTTGAATCCAAAAGTGCTGAATTTGAGTATTGTGGTCAGTTAGTTTGGCTCGTTTTCATTATTACAGGATGTTCAGTACATTTCTCTGAGCAGGACTATAAGCCCGACTATAAGACTGACCTCTGCTGGAAGAAGTGTTGGTAGAGATGTGGCCACATCACTGAAAGTAGATTATTTAAATAGACAATATTAAAAAATTATTAATTTTTTGGCAACTTTAAGCTGTCCTGAAATGAGAAGATTGCTGTATTTTTCTTGGCACAGTTGAATAATGAGAGTTTGGTACGTAGAAGTTGTGAACCTCAAACACTGTTCACCTTCTTCAAAATCAGTTCAGCCGAAACACAGCTGACAAAGCTGGCCAATTCCAAAACCCTACGTAACAGTTTTGACTCCTTATATATATATGCACCAATCCATCTTTTCCTGTTCTCATACAGATACCAA
This sequence comes from Salminus brasiliensis, assembly GCF_030463535.1. NCBI lineage: Eukaryota > Metazoa > Chordata > Actinopteri > Characiformes > Bryconidae > Salminus > Salminus brasiliensis. The sequence continues at coordinate 20,996,844 of NC_132888.1, forward strand.
TACTTGAACATTATTGAATTAATAAATCATATATTTCACCATCTGCGAGAGCCTTAAGGCATCTGAATTGACGTAATCATTACTTTACTTAGTAAAACATTTTACTAACAAATGAACACAGATATAAATGAACTCAATTTCTGTATTTCTATTTGTCACTAAAATGAGTAACTGTGCTAATAACCTCAGCACAGTGTTATCTGGGCTCAGGACTTTTATTCTGAAATTCTGTCTGAGAGAATACAGAGAGACTAAAGAGGTTCTCCTTATATGGAAGACGAGCTGGATTACTCGCTGGTAGTTGAGGACAGGTCAAGGCTGGTTAGATAGTGGGAGTCTTGCTGTTTGCTATGGTATGTGTTTGATGTCTGTAGGTTACTCTGATCCTGGGTTATTAAGCCTAGAATACCGGCAGTGCAAGAATCGGGTTCCGTAAATAGATTGGACTAATTATCTGATACCCGATCCAGCTAATTTTGTTAGTATCGGGAGCGATATCTGATCCTAGTATCGGATCAGTACATCCCTAATAATTACACCCCCAAAATGTACATAAATCATACCCACTAGTGAAAGCCCTTGTCAAAGCTGAGGAACAGTAAAACGCCACAGTGACGTCTGGAGATACGGTGTTGTTGACACTAGAGAGCAGCTCATCACCAACAGACTCTGCTTAGTTATGAGCATGCAGATGGTTCGTGAACCAGGCCTTCCCCAAGCTGGGGAAGTGAGCGGGTGCAAGGCTGTAAGCTAACCTGGCAACAGTCTCTTCAGCTTACTGACAGCATATCATGCTGAGAGAACACAACAAGAGGACAACAACACTATCTATTAAAACTCAGGAATAACTACGAAAATCTGTCTATGGCTTTGTTGCAGTTCTAAAACCAAAACCCTAATTGGCACCATCCTTAAAAACTACTATTCAGATACTCTCCTGTACTGAATACAGTGATTTTATTCAACATCTGCTGCTCTTAAATCTAAATTAATCAGTGTAATTACACTGTTGGTAATGAAACCTGCAGCGGATCAGTGTTTATCAAGTATTTACAATATCCTTGTGTATCATGATAGCAACATTTATCACAATGCGATAAAAAATCATCATATTGCCCAGCACTACACTAGTGTTTCATTCTGAGGCAGTATAACAGGGTTGTAAAATAGTAAACAGATGCTTTCTTTGGCACCTTCAGCACCTCGCCTGTCTCACATTTATGTTCATAAGTGAATAAATATTTCATTATTAAGCATAAAATAAAATATATCAAATTAAAAATTAAATCAAATCCAGTTCATCATCAGTGTAATCTTGTCACTTGGGTATTTGTCACTTCTATCATTTTTGACACTTCTTTTTAGTGACAGAACTCAAATGCCTGTAAGAGGCCGTGATTTATAAGTAAAGACGTTGAACAGTTGTGAAGGTACACAACACAAAGTTTATTACAAACATCTAAACGGAATAGTAAACTGTAGATTTTACAATAAAAAATAAAGCTTAAGAGTGTCCATAATATCCAGCAAAAGGAGGAACTCAGGAGGTTACGGTGTTGGACTGCAGCATTTCACTCCATCTTTCAGTAGCTCTGCGTGGAGGGAAAATGATCACACGTTCATATGAGTTTTGAAATTGATCAGTCATGTAGTGCCTCCTCAGAACATAACAGCGACCTACCTCTATCATCTCATAAATCCAGCCTAAAAACTCAGCCACTTTGGTGTAAACACCCGGGTGATTGGGCTCCGCACAGCCTGTTCCCCAGCTAACAACTCCAACCAGTCTCCATACGTTATCATCCTGGCAAACCAGTGGGCCTCCACTGTCTCCCTGTGTCAGAGGAAAGACCATCTGCCTTTTTAACCTCTAAAGCATGTATAAGGATATCTTACATCCTACTGAGTCTGAAAGCTTACCTGGCAGGCGTCCACTTTGCCTTCTGTATATCCAGCACAGAGCATTCGCGGGGTGATCTCTCCGTTGTACATGCAGGAGCTGTTGCATTTCTTCGTGCTTATCAGAGGCACTGGAGCCTCTTTTAATGTGTCAGGAATATGAACTGTGCAAAGAAAAGAAATGTTACACTGGCTATTCATTTCCTTTTGGTGTTTGTTAGCCATTTATGAACACACACTCTTTACAGCTTGTGTTTATATTAATGGGTGGACATTGGCTATGGACTGTATTTATACATGTTTTATTTACATGTGTTTTTCCTTACTATGGTCAGGTTGTGTATATCCCCAGCCTGAAATCCAGCACTGCGTTCCTCCTGGAAGGTCATGGTCGTACTGTGGTAGACAAACTGGCCTAATAGTGTCTAAGGTCGAATGAAAAACAGAGTATATGATTACATACAATTATATATATTTTGATTAAGCAACACACACACACACAGTCAGGTCCATAAATATCTGGACAGTAACACAATTGTTTTAATTTAGCCTCTGTACACAAATTAATTGAATTTAAATGCAGTCAGGATATGTAACTGTATTATTATTAATTTATATATGCACATCCTTTGCAGTCAATAACTGCCAGAAGTCTGGAATCCATGGAAATGGCTGCTGAGCTGCTTTGCCAGGCCTTCACTTGAGGCACATTTAGCTGCTGCTTGTTTGTGAGTATTTTGCCCTCAGTTATGTCTTTAGTAAGTGAAAAGCTGCTCCCCATTTTGCAGTATTCGACCAAAATTGTCATCTTCTCAGTTTTTAAAAAAATATTCATCAAAATATTCATTTTTTTAAATGTGAAATCGTCTGTTGTCCTGCTGACGATTCAAAACCTTGAAAACTGACTGTTAACATGTTCAGCTGTCACCTGAAAAATTCAGAGGTGTCCTTAACTTCATCAGCGCAATGTCGTTGTCATGGCTTCTGTGATTGTAGTTCTTATTGTAGATGATTTTCTCCACAGCATAGCCCGTATACTGAGCCAGTTTAACTGTATTGCGAGTAACAATCCCAGCATAGACCACCCAGCTGGAAACCTGTGGTAACCTATAGCTGAAATGACGAAAATCAAAGTATGGTAGGTTGATCTGAATGCACACTTGTGAGATCAGGCAGGTTTCAGGAGATGACAGTGAGGGATCTTACTTGTGCACACAGTGAGCAGCTGTAACAATCCACTGACTGGTGATGATGGAGCCGCCACAGGTGTGACGGTTGCTGTAGTAGAGACTCACTTGCCAGGGCCACCTCCCTAGTGTGGCCTCTACACCTCCAATGATCCTGGGCAGCTTTGCCCTGGTGCCACACTCTGCACAGAGTAAAAAATTCCAACTCAAATTTGGATGGACAGTTTTAGTTTTATAGTAAACTGATTTCTTTAGGAGGTAGAAAGTCGGATTTATATCTTACCAAAACATTTCAAAGCTATGACCTTTCCTGTGCTGCAGCTTCCCCTAATAAACAACAGAGAGAACTAGTGTGTTTACACAATCCCTTATTTATATAATGTCATAGAAAAATAGGCTTATAAAAAACAAGTACCTGAACTGCCATAAACTTTCCAAATTGCTTTGGTGTTCTGTAGTAATTTGAACAAATCCGTCTGTGTAATTTGGCCCAATGTCAGTCAGATTGACCCCCTTGTGCTTGGTTAATCTAGAAACGAGAGTTTCTTAGGTCACACAAAAGCTGGATTCACAACACTGAATGACACGGCTTTCATGACACAGAATGCGTTCACTCTACACACGTCATCCTTTGATTCTTGGAATGAACACGATTGAAGTGAGTATCAGCGGTACCATCACTGTAGGAAAGGTCGACTAGCAGAAAACAGCCACAGCTGCTCACCGAGTAAAAGGTGCTGAGAGCTGGAAATGTGTGAGCACGTGTGTGATTGAGCTGTCAGTCTCGCTCACCTCAGATAGCCCAGCTGTCGACACACCAGGGTCCCCAGTGAGGAGTTCCAGCGCTCATAGCACACAGGCAGCCAGGTCTGCAACTTCTCCAGCTGAATCTCCAGCAAAGAGTTTTCTGCACTGATCCTGTAAAACACTGAGTCCCTTTCAGTCAAAATCCCTCCGAACACCACGTAGGACCATGAATAAAGAGAGGACTGGTTAGGGCTCTTTCTGTCAATTATATAAGTAGTTAAGTCACCCATTGATTTTTAAAAAATCAAGAATTCAGAATTTAAAAAGGGTTGACTGATAATTTAAACTGATTCTTGCTTTCTTTTTTTGGAACTCCAGAAGAGCAGAATGTTTAAAATATATGAAATATTTTATTAACTTTATTTATGAGCCTATAGAAAACAATAAAATAATGTTACTCTTATGTATATCATCACTGTCATGGAAAAACCCATGATGGCAACTTTACAGGAGAAGGAAAACACTTCTTTACTTTCAGTGGAAGTCAAAAAATTGAAAACAGCAAAAATGGAGATACAAGGTTTTTGTGTAACAGTTGAGCCTTGAGTAAATAACTTGTAAACACATTGTGTTTACTTGAGTTTCTGTTCAACCCCTTAATTAACCCATAATTGCATTATCAACTTATCATATAATATATGGACATAACGGTAATTATTTTTAGCTGACCTTGATATTACCCATTGTGTATATTTGTGTTTGTCTGTCTAATAAGCATGAGCCCCCCCCCCCCCCCCCCCCCAATATTTTAGCCAGTCATTCTGTTCTGTTCTCTTATCTGCTCTCTGTTGCATTTGGGGGCTGAGTGTGTCGAGTGGTGTAAGAAAAGATACAGTGCATGCAATGACCAATACATCAATAACAGTGCCTCCGTAGAGACAGAGCCGACTGCAGCAGGCTAAGACATGTTATATGTATGTGTGTGTGTTTTTTAAAGAGCATTTAAAAATATGTATTGAAGAATTGCCAAACAAAACATCTCCCAAACTATTATTAATTATTAATATTATTAACACTTTAATTGGTGTAACTGCATTATTATGCTATTAAATTGGCAGTCATATCAGAACATTATGTCCACCTATCTAATAGTAGGAATAACTACCCTTGGCTCGGATGACACTAGGGAGACGCCGTGGCATGGACTGTATTAGGTGACAGAAGGTGCTCATTAAAGACATTAGCTAGTCTGCAGTGGCATGTCAATTAGTCTGAACCACTCACCAGAGTCTTCATTCCCTTCTGGGATCATTATGCCACTGTGAGGTACTCAATGTGCAAGAAATCCACTCTCGGTACACCTTCACTACAATGGCTCTAGAACATATCAAGTGAGCAGAGTCCGAGATGCTACCACCCTTCACCCAGTACCCTATAACCATGCTCTTTTGGACTTCAGTCAAATTCCATCCTTTGCCCATGACGATCAGTTTGCACTCTGCTACAACTGATTGGTGTGCTCGCTTATTACTATGTGCAGCAAACCTTGTCACATGACATCTGTGATTTCCCAGGCCGAGTTCATTCCAAACCCAAATGGGTGAAGCATTCAACGTGCCACTGTGGACCAGTTAATCTCTATAATGGACACACATTATCTAATGCAGTCCATTCCACAACGTCTTGATTGTGTCGTTCGAGCCAAGGGTGGTTTAAGGTAGGTAGGTCATAATGACTGTGTTTATCACTGAAATGTGTGATGTAAGTTTAAGTGATTAGTTACGACAGGCCTGGTGTCAATTATGAGACAAGGGTGCTTCTTGGAAAACATTTGCATAAACACATTTGTATTTATTATTATTTTTCCTGGAGGTATAATGTATCAGTATCATTCGTCAGTATATTAAGAACAGCGGTTTGTCATTTGCATGTTTACAAATAACTGTTCCAGTCAATATTTTGTATTGGCCTTGTTTATTTACATTCCTCTGTGTGGTCCGCCTCACTATGCTTTGCATTCATTATGGGCTTTCCTGTCGTCGGTCACACAGGCTATTGTTGCTTTTTGTGCTGTTTCACTTTAGTGAACTGGGATTGTCTGTGCTGTTGTGTTTACCAGCTGGCCCTGTATTGTTTTCACAGGGGCTGGTCTGGAGGGCAGTACATCAAGGCGCATGCCCCAGGCACATACCTTTCCTGGGGTCAGCAACAGAGGTGTCCTCTGACACGTTGCAGAAGGAGGTCTCTTTGGTATCCCCCAATCCTGTAGGACTCTGAGTTGAGGTAGGCTTTAAAAGGAGTTTGACTACAGAAAGATAAAGTATATACACAAACTATAATACACAATGGATACGGATATGCAGTTCGTGATGAGAGGGATACTGAAAGATGGGAAGAGGGATACTGAAAGATGTCTTACCTATGAACCACACACCAACGATTACACCTCCGAGTAGGCCCAGAGCACACAGAGCTGCCAACACTTTAATCACTCGTTGAGTGGACACTTTTGTGGATCCTGAATGAAAGACTGGTCAAATTCAGAAAGGGTACAGTAAGACATGATGCAAATATCACACTAGAGTTTATGTACATCTGTGTGTAGGGTTTATTTGGGAATATTTCTACCATTCAGTCATTCAGATCTTTTTAGATGCAGTTTTTATTGTCGAAATGTCACTCGTATCCCTGGTGCACTAATCTAGAGAGGTGTGTTAGTGATGAACAGTGTACACACCTAGGTGCGGAGCCTCAATCTCTCTGAACCAGGAGCTGGGGCTGTCTTGGCCTCCTTTCGCCTGAGCTACTCTCATCCTCTCAGCCTGGAGAGAGTGGCTGACAGCCACAGGGTTTTCAATCACAGCTAGAGCACCTTCACTGAGACTCTGCAATGCACACAATGCACACGTCACTGGCTGGCTGAACTGATTACAAGGTAGATATTATTTATAATGGGCTGTAGGGTGAGCTCACAGTGCACAGGTGTGAAGCACAATGTCACAATCATTTACCTGCTGGCCATATCTGTTGCCAAGTCAATTGTGCACATCTTCTCCACTCACCACTCACACAATCATTAGCTTAAGTTATATGCAATTTCAATTCCCATATGCTGTCACCTTTGATTAGGTCAGTGAGTAGAGTATTTTAGTAATTATGTAAAATACGTCATGTTTCTTGCACTAGGTAAGAACACACAAATAAAAGTAAACAAAGTCTGTTGCTGTATCTTTTTTTAAATCATTTTTTTTAAATGTATGCCTATATTCAATAAACCACAATTTAGCAATATCACAGCAATGCTACATAACCACGGTATATATACAATTTGCAGTATATAATTGCAGGTAACTAGAACATATGATTATACAAGCAAATATAAGCTCATGTCTTGGCCGACTTGCTTGAACAAGCTTTACAGCAGTGTTGAATAGGCATAGGCTAATACAGGTGCAAAAGTCAATACAGGCACAGGTATAGTGCTACGATTTAAAAGGCTCCACATCTTCTGAAAAGCAATTCCAAATAACATTGCAGCCTGTCAAAAACCTCATCTGAACAGGATCATGAAAAAGACTCAATAAGGATGCAAAAGTCTCACCATGTTTTTCCAGGTAGTGAGGTGTTGAGGCTCTCCACTCCATCACAAGCCGAGGCCGCTGTGCTCTCCTGCTGCCCGGCGCTCAGCCATTTAGCAGAATGCAACTCGGGATTTTCGTTTCACAAAGAGACAATGAGGTCAGCAGCGGAGCAAAGAATGAGCCCGTTGTTTTACCAAGGGGTCATGGGGCCTAGGCTGGCTGGCTGAACCAGTTCTTTGTAGGGCTAAACATCTCCAAAGATATCCCCCTGTCACTGATAGGATGCAGGTTGCTTAGTAACACCCCCTACCTGTGCCAACAGTGTGTCCACTTTGCAGACGATTCGCAGCTTTGGAGAGAAGCTCCTAATTACAAAATGTTGAAAAGAAGAGGGTAATCATTTTACATCAACGCAAGCACATAGGCACGGTACATTTAGCAGCACTCACCGGGAACAGAATAAACATTATTCGGCCAATGCAACGTCAGGTGAGGGAAGTCATGCATTTTTTGTAAGTTCTTGTGATGAGCTGCATGATGAAGTCAGATTCATAGCTTTAGTTTAGCTTCTTTCTGCAGGCGTATGTCATATGGTCACATTTAGTGTAGCTTGCAGCTAGCCTGTTATTTATGCATATTTCATATGATTTCATCAGCAAGAGATTCAAGATGAAGCTGGGATCTCATGTAATTTTTAGGTTTAAAACCTAAATGTTCCACCGAGGAAAAGCTGAATGAGATCTGAAGAGTTTCTTTAATTTGGGATTAGCAGAATGGCCTTGGTTCAGGTGTGAGAAAGTGCCTAGTGACAAAGTTTCAGCAGATGCTCTTTTCCATTGTGACTTTCAACAACATGCAACCAGTAGAAATACTGGTAGAAATCTGCAAGTGTCTTTGCCCTATATGCAGCTACTACTGCAGCTTTAGCTAAATCAAAAAATAAATGCTGTGATTCTGTGATACAGAAAGTTAGTATTGCCTAAAGCAGCAAGTATTGTTAGGATCCATCTGTACTCTATAGGTTTCTCTAATGCACTGGTTTCTCTAATTCCCAAAGGATATGTCCATAACATGTGCAGTAAACCTGCAAGCACATAGTGTGAATCTAAATACAATTTATATGATATTTTCATTATTAAAACATCACACATAAATCACATTTACTAAAAAACACTGATTTAATGATTCCCAGTGAGAAAGCACACTTGGAAACATTGACAGTAGGGAAGACAGTCCTGGAAGTTGTTAGTTATTTCTAAAGAGCTTTGGTTTCTATAGGTCTTATTTTCCACTTATTGAACAATGTTGAGAAAAAGGTATCGAGACCAAACAAAGCATGATGTTTTAGAACATGGAAAAACTTTTCATCTCTTAGTCCATAAATCAGAGGACTTAAGCAACGTGGTGCAATGATGAAAATAACAAAGTTAGCATACCTTAAATGACCATATACCGACATGTCTGTCTTTAAAAATATCATTTCTATATATGGGTTTAAAAACTGCATTATGCACAAAAACAGCTGAAAGGCATGAAGGACCACAGTTCTGAGACTCTTGTTGGTGGATTTCTTTTTGTCAGAGGAGGCAGCTCTGGCTGCGATCATTATCTTGATGTAGGTGAAGATGATGATGAGGGTCATAATAAGAAAAAGGAGCTGCAAAATTATAATACGCAATAGTGCCTGCCACTGTTCCTCATACATTAACTCCACACTACATACAGCAGAGGACAACAGAGCACCAGGGGGGACCACAGCAAGATATGCTACAAAAGTGAACAATGGAGCTATGCAGCTGATACCCCATATGATAAGAAGTCCTATGAATCTGGTCCTGTTGGTAGAGATGTCAGCATGCCTTAAAGGCAGGCATATAGCAACGTAGCGCTCCAGACACATTGCCACAAGAGTCAGGGGAGTACAAGTAGTGAAAACAGTCACAAATGTACAGATGATAATACAAGCAATCATGTGGATAGGGTACATGTAATTATTCCAAATCAACATTACATCACTCAATACCATTAAAACAGAGTCCACCAGTAGTGTTTGTGCAAACAAGATGTAGCGAGTGTCCTCCCTGAACACCTCCTTTTTCAGAAAGGTGAATATCATCAGGCAGTTTAAGTAGAGAAAAATCCCCACCAGGATCTGTACTAACATCACCTTCTGCATAAAAATTCTTGAAAAATTGATCAACAGATTATTGTTTAAAGTACTATTACCAACCGAGTTCTGCATTTCTGAAAAAAAAAATAAACACAGTTAAGTAACAAAACACAGTTAAATATGTACAATAGATAGATACCTGAAAAAAGGATTTTAGATATGTATATGAGACTCAAGCAACAAATTGTATAGAGTAAAAAAACAAACAGCAGTGAATATGATCCTGTGGCTGCTGTATTTATACTGTTCTTAAAGATCCTTGGTGATAAGGTGGGGCCTATGGTGGCTGTACAGAAATAGCATAGAGACAGGATTGAAAGGATTAAGTATTGAGGTGTTAAGTGTTAATAATTAAATGAAAATAAAAATGTAAAATAAGTAATATATTACAAATTGACAAAATATGTGACGTTTGCTGATAAACTAGGCACTAAACAGGCAGATCAGTTATTCATTATTTTTTTCATTATTCTTTATTGTTTGTCTGTTTAATCTTTCATTCAAAAGATAATCACAAGAATTGAACCCACAAGCACATGTTATAATCAATTTATTTCTTAATCCATATGTGTGCATAATTGTTTCCATTACTTAATTTCATACTTTGTGCAGTTTCATTTTTAATTAAATTATTATTTATGTAGTTTTATTTATACCATATACTGTCTAGAGCCCCCTTTCTATAATGCTTAATGGGACTAGAAAACACATGGAAAGGTACCTAAGAGCATTTCCTCTTACAGAATCTCTCTAGATCTGTCAGACTCCCAGGTCCACACTTGTGGACTCTCTTCTCCGGCTCATCCCACAGAAGTCTGATTCTGTGGTCAGTGAAGCATTTTCTGTGTTGTTTTTGAGGTGTGCTTTGGATCCATGTTATCTGACAGATAATCACTGCTCAGTTTAAGCTTCCTGTCTGAGGGAGTCTTAGGTTTTTATTTCATATTCAATTTGATAGAGTCTATCCAAACAAGTTGTCCAGGGCTTTTGGAAGAAAAACATCGCACAACATCACAGATCCACCACTATACCTTACAGTGGGAATGTCGTTCTTTTCCTTCATGGCTTTCTTTGTGGCTTCCTTTGTGGCTTCCTTTGTAAGTATGCTAAAACCACTCCTGTTGTTTGTTGCCAAAAAGCTTTACTTTGGTCACCATATAACAAAATCTCTGACAACTGCAGGTGTTTGTTGTTCCTTCACAACTGAGACTTTATCTGGCAATCCTCTCAAACAACTTGTGGTTATGTAGGTGGTGTCTGATGCCCGTCTTGTAGTTTAGAAGACATTCGGACCCCAAGAATAACTAACATCCACAGTTCCATTTAATTGTTTTGCTATTTTCTTGTTGCCGGTTCCTGATTTGTACAGCCTAACTCTTGTTAAACACCATTGCTGTATTCTCAGTTGTTTCTTATAGTTATGGGTGATTAAGGGATTTTTGCTGTGCGTCAAAATCATGACTGAACATTTCAGTGTTCCTGACTTCTCAGATAAACTTTAAAAGCATACATGAAGAGGAATGTTACATCAACAATTGTGATACACATATATGTGAGACAACATTTAGAAAAGGATTTTTTAGTATCACTTCACTTATGTATATGTAGATGCCTCGTAGAAGCTCACCTGACATTCAAATAACATTCAACTAAATATGTATTAAATGCAGCTGAACTCTAAGTTAAATGTAGCCTGAGCCAAACCCTGAACCTAACTGTAACCTTGAATCAACCCTAAAACCTAACCTTAAGCCTAAACTTAACCTTAAAGCATTAAAAAAGCATTAAAGCATAGTGTTTAGTATTTTAGTACAAACTTTTGCTTAGAATTAAATATGAGTGCTGTCCAAGCCTATTAGTTTATATTTACAACTGTAAAATAATGTCTTCCTCCCAAAAAAAAACAGTATAACATATGTGCAATAGATCAGAATTTTTAGATATGTATATGAGACTCAGACTTTCAATCAGCTTTCAGGAGACTCAGATGGGCTTGACATTAAACAGTCTTTTGTCTTTTGTTTTTTGTTTCCATCCTATACCAGCAAATGTCCACTGGGAGGCACTGCTCATCTCTTACTGTGTTTTGCTTATGGATATGGCACTGGGCTGAAATTGAGCCTAGCAGCTTTACAGTTACAATTACAGTTTTGCACACTTTTTAAGTTGTATACAAACAAGAAAACAAGTATTATTATTATTGACCAGTGAGTACATCCTGTGCCATTGAGCTAAAATTAAAGTATATCTTTATCTCTTAAAAGCAGAGAAACACATTTGCTGCCAAATTGTGGGCGTATTTGTCTTACACTTTGTGTTATACAATATTGTCCAAGCAGTCAAGTATATTTATATTTTATTGATTGGGTATGTTAATTTTATCCAACATTCCAACTCAAAAAAACACCACAATCACAATCACCACAAACGAAAAGAGCAACCACAGAATAAAATACAAGTAGACACTGGCTGCACAACAAATTTCAGCAGTTCTGCTTTGAACAGCTCTTTATCCAATTACCACAATCCATTTATTTCTGCAGAATAAATAAGACAAACTAGACCTGAAGGAGAAAAATTTAATTTTGGAAATGCTCACATTGAGTGCACTGGCTCATAAGGGGGTGAAGCAGATGTGAGTGTGCTGGCTGTCCTAGGGTTTAAATCAGTTGGTCTTTGTCAGTGTAATTTGGTCTAATATAATGACACATACACTGCCTTTTAAAGTTTTTATCATTGTCAGTCACTTTAGTTATGTGACATACTAAAGCAATAGAACATGAATGGGAGTGTGTTATCATGAAATAATAGCATGGCTATTATTACCGCTTCAGGCACATGTGCTCACAGTCACTGTGTGTGTTTCACTGGTGTGTATGTGTGTGTTCACTGCACGGATAGGTTAAAAGCGGAAGCAAAATTCCATCTGTGGCCGACAAAATGGTGAATATGGTTGTCTTATCTTGTCTTGGGTGTATATAAACAAATGGGATGTTAGGATTATCTGCTTTAAGATTTCATCATTTGAAATTTCAATCTGAACACACTTAACCATAACAACTTGTTTTTTGTTTTCTTTTTCATTTTTAAAACTTTAATTGTTTGAGAGTAGCACAGGACCAACAAAGTGGAGTCATTTCATACATGTATTATAACAATATTTTTTTTTTAATAATTATTTCCAGCCTGGAATATCAGTTTTGTAATTGTAGTTCTGTAATTTACTCAACTTGATGGTTACACAAAAATACATTTCCAAATAAGAGGAATGTGCTGCGGACACAGAAACTCAAGAGTCAGTGGATGGGGGAATAAATGAACATACAGTACAGTTGTTGAGTTGCATGGACATGAATTTCAGCAGATATGATCTGAATCAATAGGCATGCGGTTCTGTGACAATATGTGAACTGAAACATTATCTGAAGTCCAGCCCAACTCCACTATAATAACATTTTTAATGAAATAACATTATGTAAAACAGTATGCAAAGTTTATGCTACAAATACTGATTTAATTAAACCCACTAAATGAGAAAGCACTTTGAACTGTTCATGTAAGATGTTACAACTACATCTTACTTTCTGTTCACTGACCGACGCTGTGAAAGGCTCGTCAAACCACACATAGCATAATGTCTTAAGCCGGCAAAAAACTTTTCATCCCTGAGGCCATAAATCAGAGGACTAAGACAACGTGGTGCAATAATAAAAACAACCAAATTAGTATATCTTACATTATTAAAAACCTTGACATCAAGCTTCCAGAATGGCATTTCTATATATGGGGTTAAAAACTGCATTATACACAGGAACAGCTGAAAAGCATGAAGGAGCACAGTTCGGAGACTCTTGTTGGTTGAGTTCTTTTTCTCAGAGGAGGCGGCTCTGGCTGCGATCATTATCTTGATGTAGGTGAAGACGATTATTATAATCATCAACAGAAAAAAGACCAGCAAAATGACAGCACGTGCTTGTGCCTGCCACTCTTTCTCTAACATTATCTCCAAACCACATATAACATATGAAAACAGAGGACCAGGGCGGACCACTGAAAGATATGCTATGAAAGTAAACAATGCAGTTATAGAGCTGATACTCCAAATTATTAGAAATCCAAAAAATCTGGTCCTGCTGGTAGAGATGTTTGCATGTCTTAAAGGCATGCATATAGCAACATAGCGCTCCAGACACATTGCCACTAGAGTCAGTGGAGAACAACATGTCAGAGTAGATACAACTACACACATGATTATACAAGAAATCATATGAATGCGAAGCTGGTAAAAACTCCCAATCAACAGCACATCAGTTAAAACCATGACAGCAGAGTCAACAAATAGCATTTGAGCAAATAAAATGTAGCGTGTGTCCTCCCAGAACACCTCTTTTTTCAGAAAGGTAAATATCATCAGGCAGTTCACGTAAAGGAAAAAACCCACCAGTGCCTGCATTAACATCATCTTTACAAACATCGGAGCGTCCATTAACAGCTCACTTTTTGAACTGATATTAACTTGAGAGCTCTGCATTTCTGAATATAAATGAATTATAATAAATAAGACAAATGTACACCTTACAGGTTAAACACTAAAGAACAAATTGTTAACAGTAAAAAACAAAGCAGATGCAGCATAAATCATCACTAGCAACATATTTCACAGTATATATACTGTTCTTGGAGAGTTTGGATGAGGTGTTCTTTAAGACACTTTGAATGAGGTGGAGCCTCATTTAGTATGCATAGTTTGCACAACCAGAAACATAACAACGATTGTAATGTTAATATGTTATCCTCTCATTTTCACAAACATCGTTCTGATAATGTTGTGTTTCAATAGATATAAAAGGTATATTCACCAGTTTACCAGTAAAGGAAGACAATTAATTAAAATAGTCAGGGAATCATTTATAGAGGCTTTTAGCATCTTCTGAATCTTATTAACATACAAAATACAATAGAAACTTTTTTTTCATTTAATATGACATGGTTAAAGTCACAGTGTCAGTTGAATAATTCATAACCTATGATGGTATATTTTCCACCTCACAGTACTTAGGTACTAGGTATCTTACATTGTCTTGTTATTTGATTGTAATCTGTAATGTAAAATGTAAAGTACCCATTCTTGACACCAATACCAAATTCAAGTGCCTGTGCATTTCATTCTTCTTGATCAGTAGAGGCAGTTCACTGGGCAAACAAAGACTCATACTCACAGTTTGTGGCACTACTTTAATCATAAGAAAGTTGCACTTGATTTCCCTTCCTGCAGTGACTAAAAAACTGAAAAACAAGCAAAGGTCAAAACCGAATAAAACCAATGTGTAAACTAGTCTAAATGGAGCAATCCAAATATGAGAAAATGAGAGAGGAACAGGTCATAAACAAAGAAACTACAAACAGAATGAACACTAACAATTATTAGTATTTAATAAACAGTTTCTTTTGTTGGTTTCTTATTGTATTTCTGTAAAGTTGTTTTGTGAAATCAGTTGCAAAAAGCACCATACAAATTTGATATGATTTGATTAGCGTCATTGGGTTGACAGTGCAGAAGTACGACAGTATGAGAAATGAGGATGCAACAAGCCTCTAAGCCTAGGGGCAGGCCATTCTGGTTGGCATTGGTGAAAGTTCTCCACCAGCATAGGATCCAAGACATTCTTGGCAGTTACCAAGCTAATCTCCTCTGGGCCAGTCCACCAAGTAAGGCAGAGCGCCTCCTCTTTGCCTGTAGTCCAACAACCATCTCACAGCATAGGCCAGGACACTCTCAGCGTGATGTCATGCATGTTACGGTGTGGTGTGGGGTTTGGACTCAAGTGCAGTTAAAGTTTGTTTTATTATGAGTAAATGGAAATGGAACTTCTCTTGTGGTGTGTGCTTGGTGACTGTTGGGCTTGAACTTCCAACCCTGGTAACAGGAGCCCAGTGTATTTCTACTGTGCCACCACAGCTGTGAGGGGGTGGCAGTATAAACACTGATCATAAGCCACACAGAAAACGGCGGGAAAACAAACAAAGGAAAACCAGGAGTGATGTTAACTCAAACTAAAGACAGCAACTCAAATGCTTTTCTCTTCTTGCTTTTCTCTTTTCGCTGTTAACAACTTAAACTTTTTTCTTTTCTGTTCACAGCTGTTCACTTTTTTCTTTTCTGTTCGCAACTTAAACCCACTGTTACCGTTCGCCCCTCTACAAAGGTGCGACGGGGAAGTGTGTTTGGCTAGGTGTATTTATACCGTGCCACACAAGTCAGCGTTGATTACCGCTGGGAATTCTGGGGCTTGGAGTTCTTTGCTCCAACCCTACCAGCTTTCCTACTTTGCTGGCTGGGCCCCCTGCTGGCGGCTGCCGGTACATGCTGCCTGCTCACAATGCAAAGCCTTCTCCAGCAGACCTGGAACTACAGGTTTGAGAAGAGAGACGTGGATGAATTCGCATTTTACCTCATTCAGTATTTTTAAGACCTTAAATAGGTAATAAGTTCTTACTCCTTACTAAGTCCCTAGTCGACAGCCAAACCCACTCCTCAGGAAGCACGGTAGGAGTATCACCTTTCTGATGACAATGCGTTGGTGCATGGCCTCCCACACCTGCTTACGCAAAGTCATCCAAACATGTACAGTGGGTACATCAGAAGGCATAGCAGACCAGAACATGGAAACACTACCTTACAGCTCTGCTGGGGAACTTACAGAAACCAATAGAGCTCAAAGGTGTGGCAGATCCATGGAGCATGGTGGATCAAGAGGCTGGACCACTGCTCGAGGGACTGAGAGGCCCTGTCGCCATTGCCTGTCATTCCTAGACCCTCTGCCACCAATGACATAATTAACCCATGAAGACCCTGAACGTCAGTTGTGTACAGGGAGGCACCTGCCAGGCCCCCATGGCCTAGGTCAGATTGAGAAATGGGCATAATAGCTGGGAGCTCACAATCGTGCCGGTTCTTGAATTTCTGTCCCCCCACTGAGTGGCCACGATCACCTGGGCTTTGACGCAAGACTGAGGAGAACCCAGAGGCAGCCTTGGTGTCAAGCTTCCAGAGCGCGCCAGATGCCGCTGCCAGGCGCAGCTCTCCAATACGATCAAATATGTTCAGTCTATGCAAGAACGTCTTAAGGCGGACTGCCCCTGTTGGAGAACATATAGGTGAGGCCCAGCAGGCCCAGCAGCATGCATAGAACTGACCCACCCAGCTGTGAGAGCTCCATCCCGGAGACAGAGTTTTTATTCTTGTCCAATTGTAAGTTTCACGCGACATGGCAGGGGGCCTACGTTGTGAAAGAAAAGCTCAGCAGCCTTGTGGAACGCCAGTGGAGAGACTACAAGGAGCGGACGTGTCCCCCTGTCATGTTACCTGGTATGAGCGTCCCTGCAGGTACAATGCAATAAATCGCCATGCAGAGCCGGTAATTCCAAGGCCAGCAAGGATACACAGGGGGATCTTGTGGTCCACTGTGTCACAAGCTGCAGAGAGGTCGAGGAGAATCAGAACCGATGACAGTTTGGCAGCTTTAGCTGCATGGAGTTTCTCTGTAACTGCAATGAGAGCAGTTTCAGTGCTTGATCCAGTGAGGATACGGATTTGTGACTGAATAACTGGACCCAGCTGTAGCTGAATACCTGCTTAATTCTCCAGCTTTAACTTTCACACTTGCTGAGTTTGAGCTTCTTGAGCTCTTCTGTGAATACTGGGAAAAAAGTATGCAAAATATCATGTTTGTAACATGGGGCTGACCTAGAGTGTGGATTTAACACAGCCCACCACATTTGCAGACCAACATCCTACTAAGTGACCAACCACAACCATGCGTTTAAAAGGGGCCGCACCAGGTTTAAAAACATGACAAACCAACCAACTAAAAGGGCTAGAAAATGGAGAACGGGTGGGAACAAAAGCTGCCAGGGGAGACTGCTGACCACATTGAAAGCCACAAGGAAACTTAAGATAGATGGTCCTCCCAAAGAAAATTGGAGTAAACTGTTCATCTTGATTAGTTGCCAATGTGACTTTAGACCTCCCCCTGATGGCTGGAGAGGGCCTGGATCTGGAGCCACTCTTTACTGGCTCGAGAAGTGGAGGATAAACCCCAGGTCCAGGGCCACTTGGATATTTTTTTCCATCGCCTTGCACTCCAGTCCTGATAGGGAAAATGACCTTCCCCTGGGGGGCTGGGGCCAGTGAGGAGGTTAATGGCAATGTTGTTGCTGTGGGGGGCAACTATAGAGTCTGCCATTTGCTGATCCCGAAGGTCTCAGTAATTCCTTGGCCTGACTGACCAGGTCGGATGGCTTTGGTACCAACTGCTTTGCATCTCTCCTGGAGATGGTTGCACAACCATTTTATCTGGGGAGGCTGGGGGGCTTGGAGTAGGCAAGCTCAAGCTTGAGCTCCTCACTAAGGCTCATGCCTCCCTATAGTCGCCTAGAGCAGGGATTAAACCTAGGCCAACACTCTAAGTAAGGCAGACACTCTTGTAGGTGAGCTACCAATATAATGTGACCATTAGTTCTAAGTGCAGAACAGTGGATCTCAGAGCAGGTAAAACTCAAAAGAGTAAATGAACCCACCTATGGGAAACAAAATGTCAGGAAAACCTAGATTTTACTTTATTGTAATTTCATTCATGACGTGCAAAAAATCAACTGCTCTATCAAAAAATATTTTGTGAAAATGTATTATACATTATACATTATACACATTATACATGCAGCTTTTTTCACCTGTGCTATTTTCCTGAATTTACTTTATTTTGTATTTAGGGTAGTGCTATTTTAAGCTTTAAACTCACTGCTATTTTAACAGCACAATCATTTTGTTACATTTCGTATTACTGTATTTTAAATAATCATTTTTATTTTAAGTGTTCAAGGAGTTAGCATTATTGTGTTTAAGGCAATTACTTTTTTTATTGAACTTCACGTTCATTTTCAATGTGTGATCCGCTGCTGTGATAGGTGCTACCCCTGTTTCATTGTTAAATTTCTTACAGTTGGTATTTTTTGGTTTGTTTGGCAGTTGTTTAAGCTTTGTAATCCATAATTTAATAGTGATTTTCTATTGACGCTATAAAAAGCAGAATGTTTTGCAATTGTTTTTAAGTGTTAAATAATGAAAGTTACTGTTCTTTGTTTCTACATAAGGTTTTGCTTTTTTTCCTTGTTTACATTTTTGTTACTACTATTCCCTGCAGTTTATTTCATTCTTTGTACCGTACTCTGTTTTTAATGTTAAAACAATGGAATTCGAGCCAATTTTTAAATACTATATATAACCACTGCCTTTACTGAAGAACATTTGAAACACTACATATTTATATAATTTATATATTATTATTATTATATATATTATTTACTTACAACCAAATATATGCTTTTGTTGCTACCTACAGATAATTATCAGACTGGAAAATCATATTTCTCATAATTTACTCAACATAAAAGGTTGTATTTGTACATAAGCATTGTCCTTCAGACAAAACAGCTACTTTTAGCTTACTTTGTACACAACATTGATCATTTAAGGAGTAGCAAAGGAGAAAAAAGATATAGCAGGGCTGGTGAGTTGCAAGACATTTTGCAAATATGTGGTTATGTGACTATTTATAGCCTGTAACCTGGTGTCTGAAGTTCATCTTTACTCTGTTTGTTTCTGGACACAGTCTGAGAACAGTTTTCATAAAAATATGCACATCAACTATTACTTAATATTTGCATAATATGACAAAACACATAACAAAAAGGTTATGCTATAAATACTGAGTCAATTCATTCCAATGAGAGAAAAAGCCGTAAGATGTTAGGTCTTATTTTCTGTTCCCTGACCGGAGTTGAGAAAAGCCTGTCAAACCACACATAGCATAATGACTTAAGACAGCAAAAAACTTTTCATCCCTGAGTCCATATATCAGAGGACTAAGACAACGTGGTGCAATAATAAAAACAATGAAATTAGAGTATCTCACATTATAAAACACCATGACATCAAGCTTCCAAAGTGGCATTTCTATATATGGGGTTAAAAACTGCATTATACACAGAAACAGCTGAAAAGCATGAAGGAGCACAGTTCTCAGACTCTTGTTGGTTGAGTTCTTCTTCTCAGAGGAGGCGGCTCTGGCTGCGATCATTATCTTAATGTAGGTGAAGACGATTATTATAATCATCAACAGAAAAGAGAGCAGCAAAATGACAGCACGTGCTTGTGCCTGCCACTCTTTCTCTAACATTATCTCCAAACTGCATACAACATTTGAAAAAAGAACATCAGGACGGACCACTGAAAGATATGCTATAAAAGTGAAGAGTGTACTCATGGTGCTGATACTCCAAATGATAAGAAATCCAACAAATCTGGTCCTGCTGGTGGAGATGTCTGCATGTCTTAAAGGCATGCATATAGCAACATAGCGCTCCAGACACATTGCCACTAGAGTCAGTGGAGTACAACTCTTTAGAGTAGATACAACTACACACATGATTATACAAGAAATCGTATGAATGCGAAGCTGGTAAAAACTCTCAATCAACAGCACATCAGTTAAAACCATGACAGCAGAGTCAACAAATAGCATTTGAGCAAATAAAATGTAGCGAGTGTCCTCCCAGAACACCTCTTTTTTCAGAAAGGTAAATATCATCAGGCAGTTCACGTAAAGGAAAATCCCCACTAGTACCTGCACCAATATCAACTTAAAGGCTGGATCTGTTAGCAGATTACTGCTTGAACTAATATTAACTCGTAGACTTTGCATTTCTGAAAAATATATTAAGACAGTATAATAAATGAGGAACACATACACCTTATAGATGAAAGACTGAAGAGCATTAGTACAAACATACACAATAGTTGCATTTAACATACATCAACATCAAATTATTACTCAGTATTTATACTGTTCTTAAAGACACAACTAAGGTCATGAGGTGGAGCCTACTTTATGTTGTGCAATCACTAGCTACCAACTATTTTAGTGCTGATATTATTAATATTTAATGGTGCTCAATTTCTGGTCATTTAACAAATAGAATGCATGTTCAGCACAATAACAATGAACAAAAAGTAAGTTTTGAAGTAATAATACTGCCATGAATGCATTCATTGTAAAGATTTAATTTTTCTTAACATGGCATTGCAAAGATTATCATGATGGTATTATAATTATGGTTAAATTCATGGTGTGTGTTTGTGAGTTCAGACCTTGTCACCAGAGAGTTGCACTTTTTTGGATTACTTAAATTAACCTCCTTTTTATTCTGATTTCACTCGATTACTTTCACTTGATTCATAGAATTGCTAATAAATTGTAGGGTTCTTGAGGTATACTTTTAATGAGCTGAGGGTTACAATGGCAAGGAAAAACTGTCATAGATGTAAAAAAAAAAAAAAAACCCAAGAGGAACCAAGACCAAAGAGGGAGAACCCCTCTTTTGGACACTATGTTAAGTACAAAAGTATTTTCAAAGAGAAAGTTCTTCAAGTGCAATTTGGAGAACAAGACAATGGATCAGTCCTAGAGAGATTGGGGTAGTAAATTTAGGAGAAAGTTTAGGAGCCACAGCAGTGAAGTATCTGCCACCCATAGTGGAGAGTGTAGTGTAAAGGACAGTGAGTAAACTGCTGGACCGGAGGCTAGAAGGGGGACAGTATGAGGGATGAGGAGCTAAGATAAGCAGGGGCAGACCATGAAGGGAGTGCATTTTTGTAAGAATAAGTGATGTGTGCAGAAGTAGGGACTTTTTTTTGGTTGTACTGAAACTTACTAACAGGAGCTAGTAGTTTTAGGAGGGAGACCAGCAGAAAGAGATAAAGTATTCACTGTATAAGTAGGCTAAAGGCAGTTTAAGTTATGCAGTTTAAAATGCAGTTTAAGTTAGCGATCTAACATGAGCCTTACAGGTAAGCAAGGAATCAAACAATACTCCTAAGATTTCTAGAGATGGTCTCATAGACATATGATCTATGTTAATAGAAAATGTGTATACTATAGTCAGGAGTTCTTTTGGACCCTTTTAACATCTCAGATTTGTCTGTATTTAATTTTAATAAGTTGTCTTTCATCCAGAGTTTACTGCATGAAAAGCCTGAGCCTACCTGAGCCTGCACAGTGTGCCTAAAAACAGTTGAAAGACTATTTACTCAACAGTGTGCCCTTAGATATGATACTTTACTCTCTAAATGTGTATGATAACTTATTTAAGCCTAGATAGCCAGCTGAGTCCACACATGCCGGAACCTGTCACATTTCACATTTTAGTAGCTCGATTTTGGTCTCTCAGACACAAGTTTTATTTTCAACACTTGCATTGGTAGCTCAGCAGTTAGTCAATATCAGCTGTACTGTCTTGTGTGGTACTAGCTAGCTAAGTAATGACTTGCTTAGTGAGTGGGCTACAGATCCAAAACCAGTCCTTTTCATCTAAACCAGGACTTCTGTTACGGGACGGTCAGGGAGGGGACCCAAAAGCAGAGAGGAAAGCCTGTAAGGACAGGCCTTAATGTGAGATGTAAGGTTAATGTATGTGTTGGGTAACATGACTGTGGGTGCATTTGTGTACTTGTGGGTGAACAGTTGCTCCCAGCTGTCATCTTCCTGTCATCTTATCATGCAACCATTCTTGTTTCTCCTTTAAAACTCCTTTCTTTTTTTTCTTTTCAAACTTTTCTCTTTCTTTCACTCTTGTGTACCATACTGCTCACCTCTCTACAAAGGTGTGACAGAGAAGTGCAGTTTGTCCAGCCTTAAATTGTGACCACCAGGTGTGTCTGGTTGGCATTGATTACCCCTAAGATTTCTGGGGAATGGAGTTTCCTTGGGAAACCGAGCCTTTCTGCTATCGCCCTCTGCTGGTAGTGTGGCGGCAAACCCTGACACCTTACAGGAACCCCCCTCCTAGGGACAGCTAAAGAGGTCCTCAGGCCCATTATGGGTACAAAATATTGCGTGACGGAACCAATGAATGCTCCTCGGCTCCATAGCCCTTACAATCCACCAGGTACTGGGTGCCACCCCATCCTCTGTGGCAATCAAGCAGATGGCAGACTGTGTATGCCAGTGAACCATCAATAAGACGTGGTGCAGGAGGAGGGGCTGGGAGTCCCTGCATGACAAAGGAAGGGCTTAAGTCGAGAGACATGGAACATGGGGTGAATCTACATGAAGGGAGGGAGGCACAACTGGTAGGCAACTGGGTTGCTGCGCCTGACTACCTTAAACGGCTACACAAACCGTTGCGCCAACTTTTTGGACACTACTCGGAGTGGGAGATCTTTTGCAAACAAACCAGACCCGCTGACCCGGGCAGAAAGTTGCCACTCCACACTTCCTGTGGTCAGCTACAAGCTTCCTTGCCTCGGTCATGGCCAAAAGAGATGGCCGGGCCTTCTGCCAGGCCCTGCGGCAACGGCGCACAAAGTCAGCTCAGCTGCCGGGATCCCCAACTCACATCAGCAAACATGGGCGGTCGAAACCCAACCTTTCAAAGGGTGACATGCCAAGAGATGAATGGCAGAGGGTGTTATGTGCATATTCCACCCATGGTAGATGATTCACCCAAGAGGAGGGGTTGGTGAAGGTCAGACACCGCAGAGACCAACCAAGGTACTGATTGACTCTCTCAGTCTGGCCATAAGACTCTGGGTGAAAGCCAGAGGAGAGACTTACAGATGCTCCCATTAGTTGGCAGAAGGTCTTCCAAAAGCAACAGGCAAACTGGGGTCTTTGGTCAGACACCAGATCACTTGGCATCCCATGTACCGTGACCATGTGTTGCAGCTAGAGCTCCGGCCTCTCCTTGGCAGATGGGAGCTTGGGCAGTCAAGTCAAGTCAGATTTATTTGTATAGCGCTTTTTACAACTGTTGTCATTTTTTGTCTGCATTGCCTTTGGAAGTTGGTAGCTCCGTAATGAAGTCCAGTGAGATATGGGATATGGGCATCGACATGCAGGGATAGGCAATGGATGGAGCAGCCCTTGGGTCCTTGACCTAGGTGTCTTGTTGCGTACACAGACCTCAAATGCTGCAATGAAGGCATGCAGGTCCTTCTCCATACTAGGCCACCAGAATCGCCTGCGTAAAAACTCCAGGACATGAATCGTCCCCTGATAGCTGTGGGAATATGATGGTGGTTTTCAGCTCCTATTGAAGGGGAGCCAGGATTCAAGGAGCGGGAATAATAGGCTCCAGAGGGGTCAGGCCCAGTAGATGCCCACTGCCTGGACAAAGCATTCGGCTTGGTGTTTTTGGGACCTGGCCTGTAGGACAACACAAAATCGAAGCAGCTGAAAAACATTGCCCATCTGGCAATGCCATTACCCGTCTAACATGCCAAAGGTGTTCCTCAATGGATTGGCTGTAAATGAGGATGTCATCAAGGTAGACATACACATAATGACCCAGGGCCTTCCTAAGTGCTTCATTTATGAAACACTGGAAGACTGCTGGGGCGTTCATGAGCCCCATTACCTTGTACTCATAATGCCCAGTGGGTGTAATAAATGCAGTCTTCCTTTCATTCTCCTGCTTAATGCGTATCAGGTTGTAGTCACTGCGGCAGTGCTTTAAATGCTGTAGACATAAGTGGCGGGGGGTGCCGGTCCTTGATGGTGATTGAGTTTAGGCCCTGGTAGTCCACATAGGGGCAAAGGCCACCATCCTTCTTGCCCACAAAGAAGAAGCTCAACCCTGCAGGTGAAGGGCGAATAAAGCCTAGTTCTATTGCCTCTTAAATGTATGCATCCATGGCTGCACACTCAGGGGGTGAAAGTGCAAACAACCGTCCTCGGGGTGGCATAGTGCCTGGGAGGAGGCTTATGGCACAGTCATACATACAACATTTGGGCCTTCAACTTACTAAAAACGTCTTGGAGGTCCCAGTATTCCCGAGGGACCCCCTCAAGACCCCTGCACCATGGACCCCATACAAACACACAGTGTGGACCAATCACACATGTGAAGTGCAAGAAGGATTCAGTTAAGTATCAGGAAATCCTAAGAGAAAAGGTCATGCCTTCTGTGAAGAAGTTGTGCTGGGTGTCATTGGACCTTGCCTAGATCTGGAGCCACTCCTTCCAGGACCCCCCCGGAGGCATCCCCAACCCAGCCGCACAGTCCTGCTGAAATGCCCAGATGAGGTCAGGTTCCAGAATGTGTCGGGAAGACATCCAGGACCGTTCCCCAAGGTCATAACCTTCCCAGTCCACTAGATACTGGAGCCTACCTTGCACCTCTTAAAAGGCATCTGATGGTGTAAACCAGAGCACTGCCAACTTCACATGGATTTGGAAGGTTTTAAGTGGGACATGTGGAAGGTGGGGTTTATGCACATCGAAGGGGGAAGGGTGGGGCGGTAGGTGATGGACTTGGTGGAGGGTGCCATGCAAGGACAGACCCTTTGGCAGGAGCCAAACCTGCTGTCCAGGGCAATAGGTTGGCACTGATCGTTGCTTTCTGGCTATTGCAGACAGGAAGGATCATTGGGCTTCCACCCCCAGCAGTTGTCAGAAGTCTCTCTAGAACCCCAGGTGGCACAGCCCAGTAAGTGCTGGACAAAGCAAAGAGATGGGACAGGGCCAGCTCTCCACTGCCTTGATTTTGGTGGGATTCATGTGCAGGGTATTATTGGACACACTGAAGTCTAAAAAGGAGATATATGAAATATGGAATATATGGAATAGCTGGAGAATGCGATGTGTTGAGTGCCATCAAAGTAGACGAACACATAACTGTCCAATGCCTCCCTATGGCATGTTCATCAACCTGAACAGCATGATGAGATGCTCATAGTGCCCAGACGGAGGGATGAATGCCATTTTCCAATGGTCTCCATCTGATCTTTAGTTGTAGAAACTGCATAGGTTCAGCTTGGTAAACATGGAAGCCTGCTGAAGTGCATCAAAGGGCAATTGATAACGGTCCTTGATAGTTATTTTGTTGAGGTCCCCACTCTTCTTCTCAATAAAAAACAAGCTGGCCTTGGACCAGGAAGTGGAGGATAAACCCCAGGTCCAGGGCCACTTACATATTTTCCT
Organism: Salminus brasiliensis; assembly: GCF_030463535.1. Lineage (NCBI taxonomy): Eukaryota > Metazoa > Chordata > Actinopteri > Characiformes > Bryconidae > Salminus > Salminus brasiliensis. The sequence goes on from NC_132888.1 coordinate 21,022,468, forward strand.
CCATTGCCTGGCACTCCAGTCCTGATAGGAACAATTACCTTCCCCTGGGGGGCTGGTGCCAGATGGTTGATGGCAATGTTGTCACGGTATGTGGAGAGCAACTACTGAGTCTGCTATTTGCTGATCCCAGGTCTCAGTACTTGGCCTGACTGATCGGGAAAGACGACTCCCACACAAGTGTTGCATTGAAGAATCAACCCCTGGGCCCAAAGGCAAGCTGATGAATCCATCAGATGCTTCCCGATCTCTGAGAGATGTTGACATTTCCCTGGAAAACACAAAGAAGACAAAGGCACAAAGAAGAGTTCAGAAGCCCCACAGTAGAGGCACCTACCCAACTGCATGCAGACTTTGTGCTCCTGCCACAGTTGGTGTGCCCCAACTGCAAGTGTGCCCCAACTGCATGGCTTGACACCTATTGGGCTAGCACAACCAGTTTGTCTAGGTAGGCTGGGGGGTTGCAGTAGGCAAGCTCAACCTTGAGCTCCTCGCTAAGGCGAGGATGGAAGGCAAAATTAGGGCACTGGTGTTTCATCCACTTTCTGCCGATAGTGTAGGGATTTGATGGTGTAATCAGCCTTTTGCTTTTTTTTGTGGTGCAGGAGGCGGGACCTTACCTTCTCTTTGTGGACCAGAAGGTCAAAGGTTTGCGACAGCTCAACCTCCTGGTTCATCAGCACCTGATAGTCGCCCAGAGCAGGGATTGAACCTAGGCCAACACTCCAAATGAGGCAGACACTCTTGTAAGTGAGCTACCACAATCATGTGACCAATAGCTCTAAGTGCAGAACAGTGGATCTCAGAGCAGGTAAAACTCAAAAGAGTAAATGAACCCACCGATGGGAAACAAAATGTCAGGAAAAAGAAAACTGTCTGTCAAGGGAGAATGCTGACCATCTCGAAAGCCATGAGGTAAACAAAATATGAAGAAAGAAGGGCCTTTTGATGTTCTCCTGAAGTGGGTGTCACCAGCTTTGACTAGGGCTAGCAAGGCGTTTACTAGAGTGCTGGGTGTATGTACATTTTGGGGGTGTATATACTGTATAATCAGTACTGTTATGTTTTAGAGTTTTGAAATTGGCCCCATTATCCAGCCCGCCACCTTCTTCATCTGCCAGCCATTACTGCATCTCCTCTTTTTATGGATCAACAACAACCAGTTATTTGGTGTGTGTTGGTTTGACATTGTATAATCAATATGTGTACACTGATGTCTATTTTTCTTTAAAAACATGAAGGAATAAAGTGTTAAGGCTCTTTAAAAAATTGAATTCACATTATTCTGTGATAATTCTAAATATATCTGTGATCTGTGGAGAAAAGGGGAACTTTATCTTCACCCAGTTGTCAAATCAAATCAAATTTATTCGTAAAGCGCTTTTTACAACTGTTGGTCAGACTGGTGGGTGGCAGCTGGTCTGACGCAGGTAAAGGGGGCACCTGCAATCAGTCTTCTAACAGGTCTGGCTGGGTGAGTGGCTTTAGCAGGAGTACTCTTATTAGCTTGTTAAATAATTACATTTTGTATTACTGTATTTAAAATACAATTTTTTATTTAAAGTATTCAAGGAGTTAGCATTATTGTGTTTAAGGCAATTAATTTTTCATGACTTCATGTTCATTTTTAATGTGTGATCCACTGCTGTAATAGGTGCTACTCCTGTTTCATTGTTAAATTTCTTACAGTTGATATTTTTTGGTTTGTTTGGCAGTTGTTTAAGCTTTGTAATCCATAATTTAATAGTGATTTTCTATTGACGCTATAAAAAGCTTGTTGTTTACAGAATGTTGCAGTTGTTTTAATAGCTAAATAATAAAAGTTACTGTTCTTTGTTTCTACATAAGGTTTTGCTTTTCTTTTTTTCCCTTGTTTACATTTTTGACACTACTATTCCCTGTAGTTTAATTAATTTTTTGTACTTTTTTTATCCGTTTTTTATGTTTGTAAAAAATGGTATTCGAGCCAGACTTAATATTTAAATACTATATGTTACCACTGCCTTTACTGAAGAACATTTAAAACACTACACATTTGCACAATTCATTTATTTACTTACAACCAAACATATGCTTTTGTTGCTACCTACAGATAATTATAAGACTGGGTAATCACAATTCTCATAATTTACTCAACATAAAAGGTTGTATTTGTACATAAGCATTGTCCTTCAGACAAAACAGCAACTTTTAGCTTACTTTGTAAACAACATTGATCATTTAGCAAAGGAGAAAAAAGATAAAGCAGGGCTGGTGAGTTGCAAGAAATTTTGCAAATATGATCCTGGCATGTGGTTATGTGACTATTTATAGCCTGTAACCTGGTGTCTGAAGTTCATCTTTACTCTGTTTGTTTCTGGACACAGTCTGAGAACAGTTTTCATAAAACTATGTACATCAACTATTACTTAATATTTGCATAATATTGCAAAACACATAACAAAAAAGGTTATGCTATAAATACTGAGTAATTTTATTCCAATGAGAGAAAATGCTTGCCAAATTAAAGTGAGACTGAGACATTAATTAAAGATGTTAGGTCTTATTTTCTGTTCACTGACCGGAGTTGAGAAAAGCCTGTCAAACCACACATAGCATAATGACTTAAGACAGCAAAAAACTTTTCATCCCTGAGTCCATATATCAGAGGACTAAGACAACGTGGTGCAATAATAAAAACTATGAAATTAGAGTATCTCACATTATAAAACACCATGACATCAAGCTTCCAGAATGGCATTTCTATATATGGGGTTAAAAACTGAACAATACACAGAAACAGCTGAAAAGCATGAAGGAGCACAGTTCTGAGACTCTTGTTGGTTGAGTTCTTTTTCTCAGAGGAGGCGGCTCTGGCTGCGATCATTATTTTGATGTAGGTGAAGATGATTATTAGAATCATCAACAGAAAAAAGAGCAACAACATGACAGAACGTGCATTTGCCTGCCACTCCTCCCTTAACATTATCTCCATACTACACATGACATATGAAAACAGAGCACCAGGACGGACCACTGAAAGATATGCTATAAAAGTAAAGAGTGTACTCATGGAGCTGATACTCCAAATGATAAGAAATCCCAAGAATCTGGTCCTGCTGGTGGAGATGTCTGCATGTCTTAAAGGCATGCATATAGCAACATAGCGCTCCAGACACATTGCCACTAGAGTCAGTGGAGTACAACATGTCAGAATAGATGAAACTACACAAATTAATAAACAGCAAATCATATGAATGCGAATCTGGTAAAAACTTGCGATCAACAGCACATCAGTGAAAACTATGAGAGCAGAGTCAACAAATAGTGTTTGAGCAAATAAAATGTAGCGAGTGTCCTCCCTGAACACCTCTTTTTTCAGAAAGGTGAATATCATCAGGCAGTTCATGTAGAGGAAAATCCCCACTAGTACCTGCACCAATAGCACCTTTATAAAGATGGGAACATCTAGTAACTGATTACTACTTGAACTGATATTAACTCGTAGGCTCTGCATTTTTTTTTAAAAAGAATACAAAAAACAAGAAAAAAGTAAACCTTACAGATGAAACACTGAAAGACATCAGTAAAAACACATCAGTTGCAGCTAACATAAATGAACACCATCAAAGTATTGCTCAGTATTTATACTGTTATTAAAGGTGGAGCCTACTTCAACAACAATTATTTTAGTCCGGACATTATTAATATTTAATGATGTTCATATTTTGATATATTACATTTAATTTTGATATTGTAACCAGAGGTGGCAGAAGTAAACTAGTTTTATACGCTGATAAAAGTTTGGTTTACATTTTTCAGAATAAAGTATATAAACATGTACAGTATAACGTATATACAACATATACAAGTACACAATTCAAAATGTAAAATGTTATTGACATTTTTGTAATTACATTTAAATTTAGTTTTTTAACTAATGTAAAGTAACATAATAACAATATTAACATTTTGGCAGTTTTTCACATTCATTTCATGGATGGTAAAAGGTATTTTCAGTTCTGACATCCTAAATATGTTATTAATACTAATAGTCTGCTCCTGTCTTTTCACTTAGGCCTCAAGTTTGATCATATATTTTTATCATATATATAATATATATATATATTACATTTCTGTTTTAGTCTGTTTTACTCTTTTCTTTTTGTCTTATTTGGCATCTTAGTAGATATCGAATCAAAGTCATTTAATAACTAGAAAATTAATAATAATAATAACTACCGACATCAACCACCTACACTCTTGTGCAACTTTCTAAGCTCAGAACAGTTGTTTCCAGTTATTTACTGGCTCCAGATAAGATAGTTTGTCCAGAGGACTGGTGGTGGTGCTGCAATCCAACCAGATTTGGAAATCTGCTTCTTAGACCAATGAACATCCCCAGCCTTCATCACATGAATAACCATTAACTTTATTAAACTGTTGGACCTGATTAGCAAAATTCATCAATATTAGGTGATGTATTGTACATATAATATGGTTAATCAGTGTGACCATGCTGGTTGACCAGCATGATAATGATCACTTTACCTTTACCTTGGGTCACTTTACCCAACTTAAGCTAGGCTTGCATCTAAGCTTTGAACCCCTTTTGAAGTCTGTAGTTGGCATTATTCAATAGAAGGACATAACATGTGTCCATGAAAGTCAAAGAAGCTATTGTAAAGATGAAAAACAAGAATAAAATCATTAGAGACATTGGTCAAAGCAAAATCAACTCTGTGGAATATCATTAAGAAGAAAGAATGCACTGGGGAGGTCATTAAATGCAAAGGGACGGATAGACACTTTGGTTTGGTTTCTGCTGATGGCACAAAAGTCTTTCCTAACTTTTAGGTCAGAAACAGGATTGTGTATATGTTAGAAAATACTTATCACAGTCCTGAAATGAGGGAGACTGTGTGAAAAAAGTGTTTCAAAGTTTTCATTTGGCAAAACCAAAATGTATCCAAATATTCTATAAATTAAAATGTGGAATGTGTACTTTAATTGCATCTGACTGATGAAATTATACATTTTAAACTGTGGAGCCGAGGGTCATATCAAGGAAAATGTGGCTTTGTCTCATTATGGTTGGCACTGTAAATTGCAATTTATATATTAATATATTTCACCGCATCTTGATATATTTTTATCCTTTAGAGATTTTGTTTTTCATTCTGTCAGTCATTCTAACAGTCTTCAAAGCATTTCACTGCTAGTTGTACCTTGTATGAATGTGACATAAACTTTGATTTGATTTGAGGGTCTATGGAAAATTAAATGGAGAGACCAACATTTCACAAAAAGAATTTTCCTTTATTGTTTTTGAATGGAAATTTCACAGGACCTTCATAACATACTGGAATATGTGATATGTTGTTTCTGGGATGATAATATTGTGTGAATGTGTCATTCATTAGTTTTTGCAAATCATTTGCATAATATGCCAAACCTGCTGTGTTTGAGTCTAAATGTAAAATAATGTTTGAAACATTTTTCAGATCTGTATGTTGTACCAAATATGTTTTGTTCAACTTTATATTAATTTGTTGTTGGATAAAGATCATGGGAGAGGTAAAAACAGAATGCCACTCCAGACAGAATCTCCCATCTGAATAAATATTATCTTAAGTGTAAATAGAAGGCTGTTTTCTGAGTGTCTAAAAATACTGTAGAATCCTGTTCATTGTGACCATAAAGTAGAACATTAACTTTCTTGTTGTTTATCCACTTCTGTGTTGCTTTTGTCTTGTCCTGCAAGGTGAAGTTTCGCCCAAGCTTTAGCATTTAGCAGACTGAAGCATTTTGTATTGTAATATCTCCCTGTATTTTGCACCTTTGTATCTATCTAGTTTGTGCCACACATAGCTCCTTTATCATTAAGTCCTCATATCATGCACCTTCACTTCAGTCACTGAACTCACTTTGAAGTACCTGCTTCCCAGTATTGGCTGGCCTCTTTGTGACTCGCCTAACAAGTCTCATTTTTGCTCTGATGGTGACTTATGAGGGATGGCTTTGTCTAAACGGTGCCAGTGTAGTATGATGCAGCTTCCATTTCTTTATCATTGATTCAACAGTGGTTAATAGATCCAAAAACTGAATTTAATTGTATAGCATTTTGCATGTCAGGAACATTAGCTCTATTTGCTATTGAATGCTCTTTTGTCTTCATTTCACTTTCGTTTAATTGATGGGGTCTTTCATTCACATGTAAACTTTTTTAATGATCTGCGGATAGAGGCCAATGGAGGCTTGTATATAGCATTTCCATATCTTCTGATGGATATTTAGAATATGTCTGTAATGTTTACTGTGTCTGTGCTTTTGCTACTGTATAGTATAATGGTTTTGTCTATCTGTGGTGAAAGACAGCCTCATTAGGGCAATGTCTTTCATCTGTAAGTTTTCAAAGCACAGGGCTTGAATTCTGTTTCATTTAGTCATTTGTGTCATAGAATATGTTCTTAAAACCAATGCCACTTTTTTGAGGGTCAGTTTACTGAAATATGGCAAAATACCCATTCAATCTGAGTGCTTTTAAAGAGTATGGATACATTTAAATGACTGTGTGGTGAGACCAAATAAGTCTCAAGAACTAAGTTAGTCATGGACAAGCTCTGCTGATCCTGCTGAAAATATTCATCCTTTTAGGAAGCCCCAAACAGTTACATTTCTAATTGTTTTATCAACCCATTCTTAGTCAGTTTTATTTTTCACATCATATACAACATATTTCATACTTGCACATTAACCAAACAATTATATGAATTTCCATTAAGCTTAATCAAAGGAGAACTGAAAGTATATGTGCTTTCACGTCTGTTTTCTTCTGTCCTTTAACAAATGTCAATAGTTGTGTGTACTTTTGTTGGCTTTTGCGGTCAGCTCTATTCCAGAGGTGATTTCTGCTTTCTTTTTGTTCTTCAGTCAAAAGAGTCTCTCTGTATTTCTGTACATAGTGAAAAATTTAAGTGGTGTGCTGGTTAAAAGTTTTAGACCTTATTATACATATTTTCTCTTTTTTCAATTCACAAAACTACTATTTTAAAAGTGTCAAAAACAAACAAAAAAAAATTATCCATTTTCAAAAGACATTTATATGCCTTGAATATATTATTGTGAATACTGAATTGAATGAGGCAGAAGTATGTTCATTAATTAGTATGTTTATATATAGTCAAACATTATGCAAACATTGACAATAACCAATTTTAACTATATCCATCTTTGGTTAGCTAGGTCTTATTTTCCACTGGATGAACACATTATTATCAAAACCCCACAGTGCATAATGTCTTAAAACAAGGAAAAACTTTTCATCTCTCATTCCATAAATCAAAGGACTAAGACAACGTGGTGCAATGATAAAAACAATAAAATTAGAGTATCTTACATTATTGAACACTGTAACATCAAACTTCCAAAATGGCATTTCTATATATGGGGTTAAAAACTGAACAATACACAGAAACAGCTGAAAAGCATGAAGGAGCACAGTTCTGAGACTCTTGTTGGTAGATTTCTTTTTCTCAGAGGAGGCGGCTCTGGCTGCAATCATTATCTTGATGTAGGTGAAGATGATTATTATGATCATCAACAGAAAAATGACCAGCAAAATGACAGCACGTGCATTTGCCTGCCACTCTTTCTCTAACATTACCTCCAAAGTACATACAACATATGAAAACAGAACACCAGGAATAGCTACAGAAAAATATGCTATAACAAAGAATACAGGTGCTATGGAACTGACGCTCCATATGATCACAAATCCAAAGAATCTGGTCCTGTTGGTAGAGATGTCTGCATGTCTTAAAGGCATGCATATAGCAACATAGCGCTCTAGACACATTGCCACAAGAGTCAGTGGAGAACAAATGGAAAGAAGGGACACTGCTGTAGATATGATGATACAAGGAATCATGTGAATTTGATACTGGAAAAAATTTCCTATCAACATCATGTCAGTTAAAACCATGAAGGCAGAGTCAACAAATAGTGTTTGTGCAAATAAAATGTAGCGGGTGTCCTCCCTGAACACCTCCTTTTTCAGAAAGGTGAATATCATCAGACAGTTCACATAAAGGAAAATTCCCACCAGTGCCTGCACCATAAACACCTTCTGTAATAAAACAGAATATATCAGTGGGTTGCTGCTAAAGCTGCTGTTGGAAAAGCTCTGCATTTCTATACAAAGTACAAGTACAAGTACAAAAAAAAGCCACACAAGAATGGATTAGAAAAAAGGCCACACTGAAGACTGAAACCCCAGATGTGAAGAGCAGCATCAATGTACTTGTAGTGACACAGTTCATGTATTTATACTGGTTTGAAAGACCTCAGGGTGGGGCAGTAATTTTCCTGATGAATAATTTCATAGTTAAATTGTTGATTTTGGCCTAGATGTAATATTAATGTCCATTTTATAAATAAATATTATTTATACTTTTAAACAAATATGTTTACTAATTTATAATTGCATTTTTTAACCTGACCTTCTTGATGATGCTTAACGATGCCTATAAGGTTTCATTGGCATTCATCAGTAGAAGTGCAGTTGGATTAGTGTTAGGGTCAATGGACATCTAAAGCTTAACCTATATAAACCCACCTCTTGTGCCCCTCATGCGGAACCAGCTGTCTCTTCCCATCCAGCCCATATAGTAAGATAATATATAGAATATTTTAAAAAATATCTTAAAGTTGCAAAACACTTGAATACCCATACCTATAATATTTAGAATATTAGAAACCTACACAGTATGTGTTAACAGATAGATGAATGATACTGACCATGGATTATGTATTCCATATATACATATTCCACAGCACTGCAGAAATCTTTTTTTGAAGTATTGGGACATTGGAACAGCATGGGAACAGCTGGCTAACAAGATGACATTGGGTCAAAAACAATTCAGTGTCTTTTTATTTCTATGACTTTTCAGGTGTAGCTCTGTTACTTCAAATGCAGCTATAATCCTAACATTGTGGACACGAGTTAAAAGCACATGCATCATTAAATGATGAACCACAGGTGAAAAAAACTGGATGGAATCTTAAAGTTATCTATCTATCTAGTGTTGTCACATCAGTCTGTGACCAAAAGCTCAAGCACAGTTGGATTATGCAACAGGACAATCATCCAGTGCACGCAAACAAGTCCCCATCTGATTTGAAACTAATTTTTGGATTAGCCAAGTCCACTTGAAATGTTGTGGCAAGACTTTAAACGGGCAATTCATGTTTGAAACCCTTTTAAGACCCTTCAATGTAGCCAAATTAGAAAAAGAGTGGGCCAAAATTCTTCCACAATGCATCAAAAACATATCACAAGTTATCACAAACATTTGATTACACTTGTTACTGCTAAGGGAATGGGTTTGGTAGAGGGTTGGTCTGCTCCTTGACCACCCTGTGTGACTATCATGGTCCCAGCAAAGTTGGGGCAGTTCAAGACAGCCATGAGAAAGCCATGGTTCCACTCATGGGGTGCCATGAGCAGCTACTGCAAGAGATTGTCCAGCAGTTGTCTGCATTAATCAAAGCTGTTGAACCCATTGCTGATGCACTTCTCAACTGACCCACTGAGGCAGTCTCCTCCGAAGCTCATCCCCTGGTGTGTGGGGATTCTGCAAGCAGGTCTGAACCCTCTGAATCCATGTAGTTGGGTGGTGTTTGCCCTCCCAACCATGAAGCCTCACCCCAATATCTTGAACAGCCCAGGCAGTTCAGTGGCAGACATCACTTGTTACGAAATGTATGGCCCCTTCCTGGCCAGGGGAAACAATGAGGGGCTCACCGATGAGCCCCAAAGCCTTGGGGCTCCAGCCAAAGGCAAGTCTGTTATGGGGCCCCTGTCATCGAGCTACTATGTTAGCTTTTGTTGATTCAGGGGCAGCAGGGGCAGCAGTTTCTAGATGCATCCTTGGCAGCCTCTTGGACTGTCTGTGGAACTTCTGAAATGGCGCCTACCTGTCATGATTATCGACGGTCAGTGCTTGGGTTCTGGACCCATTACTCACCATACTGGACCAGTGACATTGAGGGTGAGCTTCCACAGTGAGAACACATTACTGTATCTAACCCAAGCCCCTCCCACCTGCAGTAAGTGCTGGAGTTTCCTTGGTTAGAACATCACAACCCCTGCATTAATTGGTCCACTTGTTCTGTTTGCATGGGATCCACAGTGCAGGGGCTATTGGGTGGACAACCCAGGATGCCCAAAAGGTCTTTAGTAAGGCAAAGGCCCAAGTTTTGCTTCCCCACAGGCAGTATGAATGTGCCATTAACTTTCTCCCGGGCACTACACCACCTCAATGATGGTTGTTGCAACGTGTTCCTCTCAGCATGCAGCCATGGATACTTACATCAGGGAGGTATTATTCTGGGCTTTATTCACCCATCATCTTCACCAGGTAAAGATGACCCGGCCATCATCTTTATCTGGATGAATGGAAGACAGCATTCATCACCCCCACTGGGCATTATTAGTATCGGGTAATGCCTATTGGGCTAATAAACACCCCGGAGATCTTCCAGCACTTCATATATGAAGTACTTAAGGAGGCCCTAGGTCACTATGTATATGTCTACCTTGACAACATACTCATTTACAGCCAGTACCTTTGGGAACATGTTTGGCATGTCAGGCAGGTCCTCTAACTGTTGGAGAACTGCTGAGTTCCATGCTTGACAGTGTCGTTTCTGGATTTTGTGGCATCTAAGGGAAAGCTCTGTACGGACCTGGTCAAAATAAAGATCATGGTGGACTGGCCCACCCCACTTCCCTCCAGCTGGTCCAATTGTTCTTGGGGTTTGCCAACTTGCCAACTTCAGTTCCATGGCAGCTACCCTCACTGCACTTACCCAGAAGAGCCCAGGTCCATTGCGTTGGACAGCCAAAGCTCAAGAGTCATTTAAGAAACTTAAGGGAAGGCTCATGTCCACCCTCCGGTCCTTCAGTTGCCTGAATTGTGTCACTTTGTTTCACAGTTTTGGCTGGCCTCTTTGTGACTGGCCTAACAAGTCCCCTTCTTGCTTTGATTTGAATGAATGATTTCCTTATCATTAATTTAATGGTGTAATTAAGAGATCCAAAACATTATTTAATTGTATTGTCTTTTCCTGTTTCTGTGCTTATAACTCTGATTTTTGTAGAATGCTCTTTTGCTCTTTAATTTCTTCATTTTGAGTGTCTATATGAAAATGACCTGCAGGTAGAGACCAATGGAGACTACTTTATTCGGATGGATTTGGAATAGAGTCTTTGCTCTGGATGATATATAGCAAAATCATTTGGTATCAATAAAGTTCTGTTTGTCTATGTCCTTTTTAGGGAAGTGTCTTTCATCTGTGAATTTTCACAGCACATGACTTCATTTAGTCATTGGTCTCATATTTTCTTAAAACCTGTGTCATTTTTAAAATTCATATTGAGGGTCAGTTTTAAATAAAATATGGCATAAAACATGTTTATAAAAGGGGATACTTTTAAATCATTGTGTGGTGACAAACCCCCAAACTGTTAAATTTATAATTATTTTATCACATGATATTTCCCATCCTTAGGCAGTTTTTTTTTTGATACCATATACAACATGCTTCATTCTTGCACATGAAACAACAAAGGAGAATTAAAGAAGAACTGTGCTTTCACTTGTTTTCTTCTGTCCTCCAACAAATGTTGGTTAATAGTTGTGTGTACTTTTGTTGGCTTTTGTGGTCAGCTGTATTCCAGAGGTGATTTCTGTTTTTGTTTCTTTCTTCAATCAAAAGAGTCTCTGTATTTCTTTACATAGTGAAAAAGTTCAGGTGGTGTGCTGGTTAAAAGTTTCAGATGTTATTATGCATAATTTCTCTTTTTTCAATTCGCAAAACTAATATTTTAAAAGTGTCAAAAACAACAACAAAAACATTATCCATGTTCTAAAACAAACTTTGTATACTATACTATTACACTGTTTAAAATATATTATTGTGGATATTTAATTGAATTATAACATTTCACTTAACATTCAATCATATGTAGGATTAAAATAATTTTCATGCATTTATATGTTGATATATTGTCAAATATTATGCAAACATTGACAATAACCAATATACCTTTGGTTAGCTAGGTCTTATTTTTGACTGGATAAACAAATTATGGGAAAGACCATCAAAACCCCACAGTGCATAATGTCTTAAAACAAGGAAAAACTTTTCATCTCTCATTCCATAAATCAAAGGACTAAGACAGCGTGGTGCAATAATAAAAACAATAAAATTGGAATATCTCACATTATAAAACAACATAACATCAAGCTTCCAGAATGGCATTTCTATATATGGGGTTAAAAACTGAACAATACACAGAAACAGCTGAAAAGCATGAAGGATGACAGTTCTGAGACTCTTTTTTGTAGATTGCTTTTTCTCAGAGGAGGCAGCTCGAGCTGCAATCATTATCTTGATGTAGGTTAAGACAATGATTAAAATCATCAACAGAAAAATGACCAGCAAAATGACAGCACGTGCATTTGCCTGCCACTCTTTCTCTAACATTACCTCCAAACTACATACAACATATGAAAACAGAACACCAGGAATAGCTACAGAAAAATATGCTATAACAAAGAATACAGGTGCTATGGAACTGACGCTCCATATGATCACAAATCCAAAGAATCTGGTCCTGTTGGTAGAGATGTCTGCATGTCTTAAAGGCATGCATATAGCAACATAGCGCTCTAGACACATTGCCACAAGAGTCAGTGGAGAACAAATGGAAAGAAGGGACACTGCTGTAGAAATAATGATACAAGGAATCATGTGAATTTTGTACTGGAAAAAACTTCCTATCAACATCATGTCAGTTAAAACCATGAAGGCAGAGTCAACAAATAGTGTTTGTGCGAATAAAATGTAGCGGGTGTCCTCCCTGAACACCTCCTTTTTCAGAAAGGCAAATATCATCAGACAGTTCACATAAAGGAAAATTCCCACCAGTGCCTGCACCATAAACACCTTCTGCATAAAAAGAGAATATATCAGTGGGTTGCTGCTCAAGCTGCTGTTGGAAACACTTTGCATTTCTGTAAAGTACAAAAAAAAGCCAAAGCACAAACACAAGAATGGATAAGAAAAAAGGCCAACCACACTGAAGACTGAAACCCCAGATGTGGAGAGCAGTATCAATGCAATTGTAGTCACACAGTTCATGTATTTATATTGGTTTGAAAAACCTCAGGGTGGGGCAGTAATTTTCCTGATGAATAACTGCATAGCAACCTTGTTGGTTTTGGCCTAGATGTAATATTAAAGAAGTCCATAAAGCACAGCACTGTGTAAATTATTTTTCTGTTTTAGTGTATTTCGACAATTTAAATGCAGTTAACATTGTTTATTTATGCCTGTTTATTTATGTGACTGATAAGCTGTACTTCTAATACATCATCTAAACATTGTGTAGTAATATGCACATGCATCATACAATGTACCACAGGTATAAATAAACCATAAATTCACCTCTCTGTCAAAAAATCCAGAAGTGTTGGCACATCAGTTGGTGACCAAAAGCTCAAGCACAGTTGGGTTTTGCAGCAGGACAATGATCCAATTCACGCAAACAAGTCCATGTCTGATTTGAAACTAATTTAAGTTGATTGATTTTTGATTAGCCAAGTCTTGACTTGAATTCCATTCAGATGCTGTGGCAAGACCAGACAATTAGTGTTTAAATTGCCTCCAAAATACAATTCTTTCTCTGAACCCAATTGAGAGTTTCCTTGGCTGTGTGTTTGAGATCATTTTCATGCTGAAATGTCCACCCTCTTTTCATCTTCATCATCCTGCTAGATGGCAGCAAACTTCATTTATGACCAGCAAACACTTCTGGAAATTGGATTGACGATTACTCACTGCAAACCGGACTTCAAGTTTTACAGCGAGGGTCCTGTAAGGCAATTACACTGTAAGGCAATTACACTGTGCCCCTGGAGAAAGCACTATCCAGGGCGGCGTCCTACCCACCCTCTGAAGCTAATGTGTGCAGATCCTTTAAGCCTGTCAACACCCGTAAATCTGCTGGCCCAGATGGCATACCCTGCATAGTGCGCCAGTCAGCTAGCTGGAGTCTTTGCAGACTTCTTCGACACATCTCTCTCTCTTTCAGTCATGACTGGTGCCTGGTTGCTTTACCCCTATCATAAGCAAGTGCTTTGAGAGAGACCTCATCTGCTCCTCACTACCTGCCACCCTGGATCCATTGCAATTTGCATACAGGCAGAACAGATCCACTGATGATGCTATTGCCTTGACTCTGCATACCGCCCTCTCCCACCTGGACAAGAACAACACGTATGTGAGGAAGCTGTTTGTGGACTACAGTTTAGCATTCAACATCATCATTCCCCAAAGGCTTAACAATAGCTCTCTGTGCAGCTGGAGCCTAAACTTCTTGACAGGATGACAGCAGGTGATAAGAATGGGCATCCCAGGGTTGTGTGCTCATACTGCTCCTCTACTCCCTGTACACCTATGACTGCACAGCCAGGCACAGCCCCAATGTCATTATTAAATTTGCTGAAGACATGACAATAGTGGGCCTGATCTCCAGTGATGATGAGGTAGCCTACAGAGACGAGGTTAGCTTCCTGTCACATTGGTGCCAGGAAGACAACCTTTCTCTAAACGTCAGCAAGACCAAGGAGCTGGTAGTGGACTTCAGGAAGCAGGAGAGAGTGCACACCTCTTTCTCCATCAATGGGACCACTGTGGAGAGGGCCATCAGTGTCAAGTTCCTTGGTGTTCACATTATAAAGGAACTTACAAGGACAGTACACACCACAAAGAAATCACAACAGTGCCTCTTCTACCTCAGCTGAGGAGGTTTGGTATGAATCCCCATATCCTCAAGACATTCTACACCTGCACTGAGGAGGTTCTGACAGGCTGTATCACCAACTGGGAGCTACGGGATAGGTTGGCCCCTCTCCGCCAGCTACTGGCCCCCCAGCACCCTGGGGCCTGGTGGAGGTAGGGCGACCTAAGAGCTGGTCGAGCTGAATGGCGAGTGACATGAGCTCATGCATGAGAAGGGCTTCTCATGAAGCTCCTCCAAAGTGGCAGTGGCCCAATCCAAAGCATCACCTGCGAGACGGGAGACTAGAAAGGCGATCCTTGCCTGGTCAGTGCCTGCTGCACTGAAACAAGAACCTCTCACAAAGCTTTGGATCAGTGGTCTCAGACACACTCTGCAGAGTGTGGTGCTGTTGCCCCAAGACTTGTCCTTGAGCGTGAACACCCTGATCCAAGGCGTCCATCTTGCTGTTCGGAGGAATGCGGCAGAGGAATGCATGACAGGAATTCTGTCATGGCGTGCTAGGCCAGACCAAGATGGGACGAACACTTGCAGAGATGGTTTCAAAGCAAACAGATTTATTAACAAAAGCAGAAGACAAGAATGGGGCAAGGGAGGCAAAATGCAGCAAACAGTGACTAACAGTGATAAACAAAAACTCAAACCTGACAAACGAAATGGCAAACAGAACAAAACCTGGGACTGGGAGGAGTTGGGAGCTGAGCAGCAACCAAAGGGGAGAATGACAGGAGAGGAACCAAAAGGGGGCTAGAACTAAACCCTACAGGCAGCGCCTAGGCGATAGGGGGGTTTAACATAAACAAGAACCTGAGCAACACTCGATAACAAAACGAGGGGGGCTGGGAAACCAGATGTTAGTGGGTACAGGGGCGAGCGAGCACCACCTTCACAGGAACAGGGGCGGCGGGCACCGCCTTCACTTGGGGCAGTTGCAGACACCAATGCGGGACCAGAACTAGAGACAGGGGCAGCTGGTACTACTTGCCTGGTAGTAGGCGCAGATGCCACTGCCGGGACATGAACAGAGGCAGGTGGGGCTGCCGAGGCAGGAATATAGGCGGGCAGGGCCACCGAGACAGGAACAGAGGTGGGCGGGGTCACCGAGACAGGAACAGAGGCGCTGGGCGCAGACACCAGAGTAGGGACCTTGGGCGTAGACACCGGAGCCGGGACCTTGGGCGCAGACCAGGGGGCGCAGATCTTGGGTGTAGATGCTGGCGTAAGGTGACAAGCGCCCACCTCCATTGGTTCGCTGTTTGATGGTCCTATCACAGAGGTGGCTGCAGGCTGAGTGACATGGCGGGGATACGTGACATGGCTGGGATACGTGACATGGCTGGGTGCATGACATGTTTAGGGTACCTGACATGGCTGGGAGCTACGGGATAGGCAGGCCCCTCTCCGCCAGCTACTGGCCCCCCAGCACCCCAGGGCCTGGTGGAGGAAGGGTGACCTAAGAGCTGGTCGAGCTGAATGGTGAGTGACATGAGCTCATGCATGAGAAGGGCTTCTCATGAAGCTCCTCCCAAGTGGCAGTGGCCCAATCCAAAGCATCACCTGCAAGATGGGAGACTAGAAAGGCGATCCTTGTCTGGTCAGTGCCTGCTGCACTGAAACAAGAACCTCTCACAAAGCTTTGGATCAGTGGTCTCAGACACACTCTGCAGAGTGTGGTGCTGTTGCCCCAAGACTCGTCCTCGGGCGTGAACACCCTGATCCAAGGCGTCCATCTTGCTGTTCGGAGAAATGTGGCCGAGGAATGCATGACAGGAATTCTGTCATGGCGTGCTAGGCCAGACCAAGATGGGATTAACCACTTGCAGAGATGGTTTCAAAGCAAGCAGATTTATTAACAAAAGCAGAAGACAAGAATGGGGCAAGGGAGGCAAAATGCAGCAAACAGTGACTAACAGTGATAAACAAAAACTCAAACCTGACAAACGAAATGGCGAACAGAACAAAACCTGGGACTGGGAGGAGTTTGGAGCTGAGCAGCAACCAAAGAGGAGAATGACAGGAGAGGAACCAAAAGGAGGCTAGAACTAAACCCTACAGGCAGCGCCTAGGCGATAGGGGGGTTTAACGTAAACAAGAACCTGAGCAACATTCGATAACAAAACGAGGGGGGCTGGGGAACCAGATGTTAGTGGGTACAGGGGCGAGCGAGCACCACCTTCACAGGAACAGGGTGGCGGGCACCGCCTTTACTTGGGGCAGTTGCAGACACCAATGCGGGACCAGAACTAGAGACAGGGGCAGCTGGTACTACTTGCCTGGTAGTAGGTGCAGATGCCACTGCCTGGACTGGGACAGAGGCAGCTGGCACTACTTGCCTGGTAGTAGGCGCAGATGCCACTGCTGGGACATGAACAGAGGCAGGTGGGGCCGCCAAGGCAGGAATATAGGCGGGCAGGGCCACCGAGACAGGAACAGAGGTGGGCGGGGTCACCGAGACAGGAACCGAGGCACTGGGCGCAGACACCAGAGTAGGGACCTTGGGCGTAGACACCGGAGCCGGGACCTTGGGCGCAGACCAGGGGTGTAGATGCCTTGGGTGTAGATGCCTTGGGTGTAGATGCTGGCGTAAGGTGACAAGCGCCCACCTCCATTGGTTCGCTGTTTGGTGGTCCTATCACAGAGGTGGCTGCAGGCTGAGTGACATGGCTGGGATATGTGACATGGCGGGGATACGTGACATGGCTGGGATATGTGACATGGCTAGGTGCATGACATGTTTAGGGTACCTGACATGGCTGGGAGCTACGGGATAGGTCGGCCCCTCTCCGCCAGCTACTGGCCCCCCAGCACCCCAGGGCCTGGTGGAGGAAGGGCGACCTAAGAGCTGGTCGAGCTGAATGGCGAGTGACATGAGCACATGCATGAGAAGGGCTTCTCATGAAGCTCCTCCCAAGTGGCAGTGGCCCAATCCAAAGCATCACCTGCGAGACGGGAGACTAGAAAGGCGATCCTTGCCTGGTCAGTGCCTGCTGCACTGAAACAAGAACCTCTCACAAAGCTTTGGATCAGTGGTCTCAGACACACTCTGCAGAGTGTGGTGCTGTTGCCCCAAGACTCGTCCTTGGGCATGAACACCCTGATCCAAGGCGTCCATCTTGCTGTTCGGAGGAATGTGGCCGAGGAATGCATGACAGGAATTCTGTCATGGCGTGCTAGGCCAGACCAAGATGGGATAACCACTTGCAGAGATGGTTTCAAAGCAAGCAGATTTATTAACAAAAGCAGAAGACAAGAATGGGGCAAGGGAGGCAAAATGCAGCAAACAGTGACTAACAGTGATAAACAAAAACTCAAACCTGACAAACGAAATGGCGAACAGAACAAAACCTGGGACTGGGAGGAGTTTGGAGCTGAGCAGCAACCAAAGGGGAGAATGACAGGAGAGGAACCAAAAGGGGGCTAGAACTAAACCCTACAGGCAGCGTCTGGGCGATAGGGGGGTTTAACATAAACAAGAACCTGAGCAACACTCGATAACAAAATGAGGGGGGCTGGGGAACCAGATGCTAGACCAAATGGCAAGGTTGACCAAACCTGGAACTGCAGCACGCTGCTGAGAGCCTGGGTTGCCTTGCTGGAGCGTGGTTACCTTAAGCATCCAAACAGGAAGCGAGCGAGCCTCACTTGATATGTGACTAGCCAGGAGACCAACTCCTGAACATGGGTGAATCCTGAGCCATCCTAAGCACATCTGAAACCAACGCGGAACCTCAGGGTGTGGAGGCTCCAATAAGTACAATTCTCAGCACCGAATGGCAGTGTCCCCCAGTCCCAGGTTTAACTCATGAACAAAACAATGAACGCAAACAACCGAGCCAAAACACACGTGAACACAAACAAACTGAACCACACATGAGCGTAAATGAACATGAACCATGCTTATCTATAATTTTCTTTCTTATCTCTTGAGACAGCTCTTTTTGTTCACTTCCTCTGGTCCATGTTAAGTGTGGTACACACCGATCACCAAACAGCACAGTGACTACCTGAAAACTAGCCCTATAGGCCCACTGACTGCTTACAAGATTGTAGACACCTGTGATGCTAATTAGTGGACACACCTTGATTTAACATGTCCCTTTGGTCACATTATTTTCAAGGTTACCATAATTTTTGTCCAGCCCTGTTTGATGAGTTTACTTTTAAATAATTCTGTTGAAGCATGGTTCAAAATCAGTTTTCATTTGTTCATTTTCATTGATTTTTTATTTATTATTACTTTTGTCAGATTCAAGTTATTTCTGTGACTATTGTGGGTTTATATTTTATTAACCAAGTACCAACAATTTTGTCCACGTGTGTATATATAGCACACCTAATATTTGTTTAAATATTTCTTAGCAAGTTGCACATCTTGGTATCCTTCAGCAAGCTTCTGGCAGAATTCTAGTTGGATATTTAATTGCTCTTCTTGGCAGAATTTTGTTGAGTTAGTTTGTTTATCTGGCACAATGTTTTAAGCACAGTCCACATAGTTCAGGTCAGGTTTTTGTAAAGGCCATCCAATTAAATATTAACTGTTATTAGTGGATGACTGGCAATTACCATTTCTTATCATTAAAACAGAAATGTTGAATACATTGACACTGTGCAGTGTGTAGACATGGATGTGCCAAAAGTTGACACAAGCCATAAATGTAATCCCACAGATTTCACCATATATTACTGATATGCCTCCAGAGTACGTAACAGTAATACAGTAACAGTAGTAACAGTAAAAGTAGTAACAGTAGTAACTACTTTTAACTACTAACTACTACTTTT
Source organism: Salminus brasiliensis (assembly GCF_030463535.1). Lineage (NCBI taxonomy): Eukaryota > Metazoa > Chordata > Actinopteri > Characiformes > Bryconidae > Salminus > Salminus brasiliensis. Next base: position 21,042,098 of record NC_132888.1, read on the forward strand.
TAATTCACATGTAAAAAAAATAATCTGTGAAATGTGGTATGGGTATTTATGACTAAGAACTGGCTTACTGCTCTTTACAAGCAGGTACTGAAAATGACTGAATTACTAATTACTGATTGTGTAAAGCTGCTTTGTGACAACAATAGAAAAAGCGCTATACAAATAAATTTGACTTGACTTGCCTGAATTATACTATGACGATCATCTAGAGTCTAGTTATGTCTGTTTTTTCTTTTTGGTTCAAACACAAAGTTGTGTGACTTATGATAATTAAATATAATAATTATGAAATGCACAGTTTTCTGGATGTTTACTGTTATCTTATCTTATCTTTTTACAAAAGGTTATTTGCACGATGTAATGTCTTTTGGTTCCGTAAAGAACCATGTTTGTAAAGAGATATGTGACTAAGATAAGAAAGTGTAAAGAATCTTTAAATTGGTAACATGAAAAGAAGGTTCTTTAGACCTTTAAGATGTTCTTGACACCACTTATCTCTTTTACAGAAATGGTTCTTTGTGGAACCAAAAGTGATTCTTCTATGGCATTGCTAAAAGAACCCTTTGCTGCACTTTTATTTTTAAGAGTGTATAATAATAATAATAATAATAATAGACAAATTATAGGTGTACTATAATAACACAGCAATATATTGTTTAATATCATTAGATTGCGTCTACTCCATTACATGCCACTCCTGCTTTCCAATATATCATTATGTTGGATATAGTTCTGCATGTTGAGCTGTAAGTCAAACAAAGCCAAAAGTACAAGGTGTACAATTGTTGTTAAACAGTTAAGCTCATTTGCAATCTCCAGAGGCAAAAGTCAATATGTGTTAAAGATGTTGTTCTCAGTGCTGTTCCTGTTGTTCGAAACACAGAGGTCATTAAATCCAAATTGTTTGTATTTCACGTTTTCTCCAATTAGCAGTAGGCAGTGAGTGAGCACCTCCGTGTAATGCCTCATATCACACTGATTGCTTTCCAAACAAACAAGCTTATCACCAATTAGGAGCCAAATACAGAGACTGATTTAATAATTAATGACCATGTTAATTACTTTTTGAGAACTTAATGAGCCACAGAGGTTTTCAAGTTGCTCTAAGGGTAAACTGTTAGATTTACGTGATACACACAGAGGGGGTAATTACAGTAGCCTACTAAAGCCCGAGACACAGTTAGCACTCAGGGGGAGCAGCAATATGTTTTGACTAAATTTCAAACATTCCCTATTTTAAAACAAAATATAGGCCTTAATAAATTTGACAGGTAAATTGTTACATTGCTAGCATGCATCCGTCTGTTGTAAACGTTTTTTACATCTGTGTGATACTGTTCTTTGCTTATGGAACCATGTTTTACAAATGTTTTACACAGTAATACAATGTTTCATGATGTGAAAACAATTTGTATCAAAGCTCATGATAGATTTGTATCACAGTACAAATGCAGTAAAATTCCTGTATAAATGGGCGGTGGCATCTTATTTAAAGGCACGGAAATGTGGATAATCTATTGTTGAGCTAATTCTTAAAGTCACCGATAAGCAATATGCATCAAAACTCCTAGTTGCTGGTTGGTTTGGCCCAACAGATAACACTGGGTGACTATGCTGCGCTAAACCAATAAGAGTCCTTAGGCAAGACTCCTAACACTACACTGGCCCACCTTTGTAATATGAGTAACCTTGTAAGTCGCTCTGGATAAGAGCATCAGCTAAATGCCATAAATATAGAATTTCGGTCTATCAGCCAAAAACCACTGAGATGTACTGGTTTAACCATGTTTTGATAACCTTTGAGGGGCCTGTAATTTATTTTGGAGTAATATAGGGTTGGTGTCCCAGGCAAGGATTAAGCCTAGTCCTGGATGAAGGCTAGCATGCTGAACGAGGATGCCCCATTCAAAGAACAAGGTAGTCCAGGAAAATCCTTAGTTAGTGTATTGTGGGGGGTTGTAAACTTATTCTAATTACACATAGATGCATATTTTATTTAGAAACACAATTTATGTTGCCATATTTTATTCCAATTACAGCTTTACAACTGTGCTCATGATATAAGTGCACATCAGTGGAATATACAATTTCTAATTGAGTGCATAGTAGCATTTCTACCACTAGAGGGAAATCACTAGTAGAAATTAATCATGTACTTTTCCTTTATCGGTGGAGTATTTTTCGAAAAGGAAGGATTATGTATATAAAAATAAATAAATGGAATATAAAACTGAATATGTGTTAATTTCACTGTTAGGAAAAAAGTTAATCATATCAAATCAAATGTATTTGTATAGTGTTTTTTACAACAAGCAGCTTTACCAAAATCTGGTAATAAGACAAAAGATCAACAAAACATAAAGACCCCAGTTACAAAGCCAAAGGCGGCAGTGGTAAGGAAACAGTCAAAGCTGGAGGAAGAAACCTTGGGATGAACCAGGACTCGCAAGGGGGGATCCATCTTCCTCTGGTCAAAACTACTTATAAAATATTCTTCTGCTCAGGTGTACTGATATAGTCACAGTATAGAGTTTATGTAAACGGTTGTCGATACTGGAGGGTGTGGAACTTGTCTGAGGAAAGTAACAAAGTGGCTGAGGCTGGTGGTGGTGGATAACAGGAGGGACAGATGGTTGAACTTCCATCAGTGTCAGGCCAGACTACACAGTCATTCTTGTACATCACAAGATCTGTAAATACGTCAATCTTATTGGTAAAAATCAGTCCTATTGGTGTAACTGGTGTTTTTTATCTGCATAAAAAAACAATGGAAGCAGAAAATAAGGCCTTTAAAAAAATTAAGGCCTATATTAAAATGAAGAGAGACTATTGAAACGTAACAAAATATTGATCTATGTGTTTACAAAAGTCTCAGTTTACAAAAGGAGTGATGTGGAGATAAAGTGCCATCTACCCACCCTGACGAGAGCAAGGCCAATTGTGTCCTCTTGGGGCACTGGCTGCTGATGGATAGCAGCATGACTAGGATTTGAAGTAACAATCCTCTAATCACAGTGACAGCACTTTATTCCGCTGGACCACTCAGGTTCCTTATTTAGGTATTTCTGCTCTTAATATGTACAGTTGAGTTAAATAAGTTTTTGATTTTCTAAGTGAAAATTATTACAAATCTTCTATAGAGAACACACTTTTTAAAGATTTTAATGCACAATTATGGTTCATTTGCTGAATTTAACAGACTGGGGAAAAGGAAACCTGTTAACTTAAATAAACTCTTTTAACTTATTTTCATGAAACGTTACTGGTTTCACTCTTGACCTTGCTTCCATAATAGCTGAAATGCCCAAGTTGGGTCTAATTACCATAACACCTGCAGGGAGATTAAAAGGCTGGTACTTCCAGGCCTGTACTGCTAGGTGGTGATACTCTAATCTCCAATGGAGGCTTCCAACCATACAGTGTTAGAAAAAAATCTTAAACATGTCCAATATGGCAAAAACAAAAACAAAACAAAAAATTTCCCCCTATTTAGTTGTAACCAATTCACCAGTTTTCCCTATCACACACAGTGCTAGCAAACTGGGAGGGAGAAGACTAGCATGTACTTCCTCCAAGTCAGCCAAGATTCACATCTTTTTGAACTGCCACTAACACAATGTTATTGGACAGCTCAAAGCGCTAGAAGAAAACGCTGCCAATTCGGTTTCATCAGCTAACAGATGCCCAGTTTGGCTAGCATCATGCTGAGTAATAGAGGGAGGAGAGAGCCATCTTACCCACTCAGAGAGTGAAAGAGTGATTTTTTTGCCTACAAAACCTTGCTGAATCCAGATGGATTGGGACTTTTGTAATAAAACCCGCAGTTGGTCTGTGTTCTGTAAGTACTGACTATATTCACACCATCTCAAGGACTCTATCACCACTAGAGGGCATACATCATACCGCACCAGGATCCTCAGGAGTGCCCACAAGATCATCAAGGACCCAGTGATTTGACCTGTTTCTAGAACCTCCCTTATCTTATACTTGAAGTCAACACTTTACAGCAATGTGCAATGTAACATGCAATGCTGCTGTTGTGCCATAAATAAATAAATGCACAACAACAATGACCCACAACACATTGCCAAAACAACAAGGACCTAAACAATCAAACAAGTGGAAAACAGAAGATGATTTTAGACTGGCCAGTCAGTCACTAGACCTTAACCCTATTGAGTATTTCAGTGGGTCACTAGCTTTATGCAGGTATTGCAAGTAAGTGATTTGTAATCAATTATTAAGTGTTAAGTACTGTAATTTACTTTAGAAATTCTGACACATATTGTCTCATATTCATCTTTTGATCTCAAACCCACATGTTCATAGCAATTGTATATCAAAATTTATATTTTTTATTGTGCTGTAAAATAAACAAATTATGGAAAAAAACTTTTGGGTGTTTTTCAGAGATTACTATTCACAGAAGACTGGTAGGGGTTTCGTGGCTTGGGAAGCTATGCCTGGCACACTTATCTTCATTGATTATGTAACTGCTGAAGGCAGAAGCACAGTGAATTCTGAGATATTTGAATCACATCTGCCATATGCCAGAAACCTCCTTAAAACATTACATTTCTAAACTACACTTACTCCCTTTTTGGACACTTTTAGTTTTGAATTTGCAAAGTCAGATACAACATGCCCCACATGCTATTGCTAGGGATCATTTACCACCATTAGGAACATATAGGACACACTCTGCATATTTTTTTAATGAAAGTAACCTTTAATATGGCAAGACTGAGCAACGCTTACCTGTGACTTATTACCCAAGGTACAATGAGCGTGTTGAATGTAGCCTAAACCTCCACCCGCACCATATGACCGCACCATATGACACCCTCCACCCTGCATTGGCCTCAATGGCAACTCAAATATCACACCCTTCTTAATCCCAAAACACCCATATCAATTATTGTGGGGGCACAGCAGCTCGAGCCCAGCCCTCATTACACTGACAACATATGGGGGACTCTGTATAGTTCACTTAGAACCACAGTCTCCTGAAGAACATGACTCTTTCCTGTACTGTATCCCTTTCCTTACCCTCTGCCTCATGCTTCTAAAATCTTCTCCTCACTATATCATTCCCAGCAACACTGTATCTCAGAATGACCAAATTCGATGGCATGAGATTTCAAAATAGAGGTAATTATAATATGTGAATAGGCACATGGTATTTTGGAGATGATGAGCGCAAAAAAGACGTTTTACAACATTCTCTCCTTTAAAATATTTGCATGTCAGAGCAGAGCTTTCCTGTATAGTACGATTATTTCCACTGTAGGAGGAGAACATGTACAAATAATGACTGGCCTTCCAGTGGAACATACAGTGGGGAAAAAAGGTATTTAGTCAGTCACCAATTGTACAAGTTCTCCCACTTAAAAAGATGAGAGAGGCCTGTAATTGACATCATAGGTAGACCTCAACAATGAGAGACAAAATGAAAAAAAAACCCCCAGAAAATCACATTGTCTGATTTTTAAAGAATTTATTTGCAAATAATGGTGGAAAATAAGTATTTGGTCAATAACAAAAGTTCATCTCAATACTTTGTTATATATCCTTTGTTGGCAATGACAGAGGTCAAACGTTTTCTGTAAGTCTTCACAAGGTTGGCACACACCATTGCTGGTATGTTGGCCCATTCCTCCATGCAGATCTCCTCTAGAGCAGTGATGTTTTGGGGCTGTCAGCGGGCAACACAGACTTTCAACTCCCTCTAAAGGTTTTCTATGGGGTTGAGATCTGGAGACTGGCTAGGCCACTCCAGGACCTTGAAATGCTTCTTACGAAGCCACTCCTTTGTTGCCCTGGCAGTGTTCTTGGGATCATTGTCATGCTGAAAGATCCAGCCACGTTTCATATTCAATGCCCTTGCTGATGGAAGGAGGTTTGCACTCAAAATCTCACAATACATGGCCCCATTCATTCTTTCATGTACACGGACCAGTTGTCTTAGTCCCTTTGCAGAGAAACAGCCCCAAAGCGTGATGTTGCCACCCCCATGCTTCACAGTTGATATGATTTTCTTTGGATGCAACTCAGCATTCACTCCCCTCCTCCTGTTTGTACCAAACAGTTCTACTTTGGTTTCATCTGACCATAAGACGTTCTCCCAATACTCTTCCGGAACATCCAAATGCTCTCTAGCAAACTTCAGACGCGCCCGGATATGTACTGGCTTAAGCAGGGGAACACGTCTGGCACTGCAAGATCTGAGTCCCTGGCGGTGTAGTGTGTTACTGACGGTAGCCTTTGTAACGTTGGTCCCAGCTTTCTGCAGGTCATTCACTAGGTCCCCCCGTGTGGTTCTGGGATTTTTGTTCACCGTTCTTGTGATCATTTTGACCCCATGGGCTGAGATCTTGCGTGGAGCCCCTGATCGAGGGAGATTCGCAGTGGTCTTGTAGGTCTCCCATTTTCTGATTATTGCTCCCACAGTAGATTTCTTCACACCAAGCTGCTTGCCTATTGCAGATTCAGTATTCCCAGTCTGGTGCAGGTCTACAATTTTGTTTCTGGTGTCCTTCGACAGCTCTTTGGTCTTCACCATAGTGGAGTTTGGAGTGTGACTGTTTGAGGTTGTGGGCAGGTGTCTTTTATACTGTTAACGAGTTCAAACAGGTGCCATTAATACAGGTAGTGGAGGACAAAGAAGCCTCTTAAAGAAGAAGTTACAGGTCTGTGACAGCCAGAAATCTTGCTTGTTTGTAGGTGACCAAATACTTATTTTCCACCATTATTTGCAAATAAATTCTTTAAAAATCAGACAATGTGATTTTCAGAATTTTTTTTCTCATTTTGTCTCTCATAGTTGAGGTCTACCTATGATGTCAATTACAGGACTCTCTCATTTTTTTTTGTGGGAGAACTTGCACAATTGGTGACTGACTAAATACTTTTTTTCCCCACTGTAAATAGTTTGAATAAAGCAGTGGGTATGGTCTCCTATCTCTGTGTAACATTCTGTCTGTGATTCTTGTAGAACTGTAGCCCTCTGAATAACACTGTCTCCTTGGACTTTCTCTCTGGCTAATGCTTCTGTAGGGCCTCTCTAGAAAACTCTGTGGTCAGTTTTAGTTGTTGTCTCTGAGGCTTAGGTTGTCTGTAATTCCAGCTGGAACTGAGATGTCTTAGCTCTACAACTGACATACTTACATCTGCACATCTGAATGGCCACTGGGTTAATTGAAAATATTAGTTTGAGCTGAATAAACCTTGTGAATTTGCTCTTTCAAGTCATGTTTCAGGTTAAACAGATGATTTTGATGTCTGTAGCATGCTGCTTTTGCCATAGCATGCTATGAATTCTGTCATTAAACACAATTCATAAATACATAGTTTTGGACATTTGTATGCAGTCGTAGTATACAATTATGATCACTAACAGGAAGTTGGAGGCCTTGGCATGTTTCATGTTTAAATGCAATGTATAATTCTGGCCCTGTGTGTGTGTGTGTGTGTGTGTAAATTGGACACTGTGTTGATTACACAAAAATGAAACTCCCAATTAAAACTTAAGCATTAAAAAGTTCTCTTAAAATGTATATCATAAATGGGTGAAAATGTATATGGGTTAGAGTGTATGTTCACTCTAACCCAGAAAAACAACAGTTCAAAGAAATCATTGGAAGCTCAATATTATCATGATATTTTATGTCTTTGATGATTTTGTGTAAAATTCTAACCGCAACCATATTTTTGAATTTTGGAATTTTATATAAACCCATTACTAAACTCTATAAGCGTGTTGGTGAATCAATAGTTACTGTAAATAGTATACTGAATAAAACTAGAACTGCAGAAACATATGAGTTTACTACATTTTTATTTTTTTTTTTTTTACCAAAATTGTTTTTTAAAATGTGTGAAGCCATGGGATGTTGATGTGTTCACTGATTTGTATGTATGTGATGTAATTTTCTAAAACCTTCAGCAGAGGGCACTGCTTGCAAAAAGGCCACACATGGCATTGAGGTGGTGAGTATGTGCAGGGAGAAGATGTGACACCATTCTGATACAGAGCTATTTGAGAGATTTCAGGCACGTATAGAGTATAGAGTTGTATTTTTGATGAATTGTAGGCTTGGTCCAAATATCAGTGGTCCATGGCACACTGCCTTTGATGTTTAAAACATCACATGTCAGGCTACACCCATTTAGAGCCTGAAACTGAAAATTTAATTTGTTGACGTTGAGGATCGCTTTGCTGCAGAATTGCCCATCTCTTTCATCAGCAGGTCTTAAATGCACAGCTACCCGTCCTGACAGCTCCCCATCACTCACTCAGGCTTCTGTTGTGCAACTCTGAAATCACTATTTCTGCTGTTTATGCTTTACACAACTGACATTACATCACTGTGTTCAGACTGCATTAGGAATATGTGTTACTGATGCAATCAGTCAGAAGACATGTTACAGGTGCAGAAACGTCTCTGGTGATAAATATGTACACTCAGAGCATCCTCCGTAATCGTACAAGTGGCTAGCCATGATGTTGTAACTGTAGCTGGACTGGAGACTATTAGCAATTAGTATCTTGTTGCAAAGACCTCATATCTCCAAAACAGCAACTTTACAGGAGGAGAAAACTATTCCTAACTTTCAATGGACGTTGATGTAAAAATATTTTATTCCAAGTAATTTTGAAGCATTTCTATTGGTCCATTCATGATGAAATTGAGAAAAACAGTGATGATAAACAGTGCCTATGAAAAGTATTCACCCCACTGGATATTTTATTTTGGTTTTATAAATAGGATAATGGTCATAAATGGAAGGATGGTAGTCAGATGTCTTGGTGGTCTCCTTCTTGCATGGCCACTCAATTTGTGAAGACGACCTCATCTCGGCAGATTTACACATGTGTCATATTCCTTTGCTTTTATAATGATGATGGCTTTCACTGAACTTCTGGGGATGGGGATCCACCCCCTGACTTATACTCCTCAATAGCCTTTTTTCTCTGAGTTATGAGGAGTGTTCTCTTGTCTTCATAGTGTATTAGTAGCCAGGAGGACTGATTAATCAGTGACTGGACCTTCCAGACAGGTATCTTTATACTACAGTCACTTGAGACACATTCACTAAAGCACTAACTGACTAAAACCTCCGTTGACTTTAAAGGGGGTGAATATTTAGGAAATCATTTATTTTACACTCTATATTTTATTGCATTGATTACTTTGTAGAAATGTTTTCACATTAGCATTAAATCGTTTTTTTTTTTAATAACTTCTTGTAAAAAAAAAAAAAAGAAGAATTATATTGACCATGATTTTATGAGGAATAAAATTAGGTTTTTATCCTAAAATCCAGCATGTGCTAAATTCTGTGTTCTTGGGCCCTTTTCACAAGCTCACCCAATTCCACGATTCTCTTTATGATGCACCTGACTCCACGGCTGCTTTAACGGCATGGCTTTGTTCTGGCACTTCTCCTCCTCCACATCTTGCTGTGTTGTAATGTTCCCCTTATTACTTCAGACATATTATCAATAAACACACACACACACACACACAGTCCACCAGCACTGTGACAGGGCTGCTCTCATAATAATAATCTTCATTTATAATGTGCTTTTCTTTTTTTGGTAAACTTTGTTAATGGGGCTCTGAACTCAGATCTGAACTCAAACTCAGACTCTCGTCTCTCTGGTGTCCTCAGTTGCCATTTGGTTTTACAAGATGTCTCTAGTGGATTGTGCACAGTTCTTGCTTGTGGAGCGCTAGCGAGGCTGTGTGAGGTCAGCTGTGTCTGAGCTGTTGGGTCACTCTGTCTGGAGTCATCACTTACACTTATGTTCAACTCATGGCGGCAGTGAAAGCAGCGCTGATAGACAGAGCACAAAACATAGCTAAGAGCTGCTAAACTGTCTTTATGTAGTTCCTGTGCAGTTCCAGTGCAGTTTTGTCATCTTTTAGTTAAAACCATTTAGAAATGGCATGTAGATGGATACATCATTATTTTCCTAAGTGCACATTTGTATAAATATGTTGCCTAAAATTGGAAAAACACATTTTTATGCATATGCATTATAATAAAATGTGCTAAGATGTTTGATAAAATAGTAAATGGCAGAATTGAAAGATCCTGGAATCTTCTCAGAGTGAAATGTCAGCAGTGGTACAGGATTTTCTGTGCCACAAGAGGGCACTATCAGCCAAAATACCACAGGCAGGTTCACCTACAAGCCTTAAATAGAAAAAAAGAGAAAAAAGGAAAGAGAAACAGGTGTGATGCAAAGTATGAATCCTGTAAACTGTATGTCTGTAATTTACTTATATTGTAACAACAGCAACAACGTCAACAACAACAACAATAATAATGCTTGATATTTTTGTCTATTAATCTGCTTTGTGTTTTTACAATACTTTTAAAGTATGAGGAATTCTGGGTCGTAATTTTATCATAATTTCATCCACAGTGTCCCCCAGTGAGATTATTATGGAATCGTTGACACCTATATTCTCCATTCTGGATCTAATATTGCATCATTTATATTTACAGCTTCCTCCAATTTCTTAAATATTGATATTTACTTCCATTCAAATCTTGAAACCTATGAAGTTGTAGTAATAGTATCATATTATATTATATTCAGCTCATACATGGACAGATGCAGGCAAATGTTTTGTTATCTCTGGTCAAATACATTTTTGAGGAAATGAAATGATACATATGAATCCTCTACAGAACACTCTTCTGCACGCTTAAAAAATAAAATGCAGCAAATACAAAGGTCATTGCCCTTTTCTTAGATTTTCCCAGTGTGATTCAGCAAATAATTAGTGGTCTAAAATCACCAGAAATGTGCATATTTAAGGGTGTTGCCTGTATAAGAAGGTGATGTAAACATATGACAGGTTGTGTAGCTATGCGAGTGAGGAACTGAAGTGGGCCTCTTTCTTTTGAAGGGTTTTGGCCAGGGGTGTCAAGCTCATTTGACATCAGCAACTCAGTACAACCATTACATCAAGTGGCCCCACAACGTGTATGGGAAAGAGACATGCCTACAGCATGATGTCCTCATGCCAATAAAGAATCATTAGCACACAATCCACCTACAGTGCAGAACAGCGTCTGACAGGTCTGACAACTGAGCCACTGACTAACTAAAGCTAACTTGTAGAGTTGCATATGCATACAGCCCACTGCTGTACTCTGATACACTTAACATCACAATAAAGGTGTTCATGAACAGTGTCAGCGTTTGTCAGTGCCTGTGGGGTTCATTGAACTTCACTCGGATAGCTAACTGCTAGCTAACACAGTGTGAAACAAACTGTGACCAAGTGCAGAAACAGTAGTTTGTGCACTGCAGGAAACCATTTACAGCTTTAGTGAGCCACAGCAGTCCTCTCACTAAAGGTTTTGATTGGTTCTGCCAGTTTGACTGATTGTAGTCCCGCCCTCTAGTTAAAAGAGAGACTGTGATTTGCCCTACTGCTGAGTTTGACATTCGGTTTGTTTGTGCCTATAGGCCAGAGCCTGTGCAATAAGGGCGGAGTGGCCTGAACTCTTCCAGTATTCACAGACTTAGGCTTACGAACAAATACAGCAATGACAAATTGTACCCAGTTTAACTTGAAACGAGGTGAAAAAGCTGGTGAATTGGCAGACAGGGACACGGTAAAGAACAGCGTCTTTTTTAGACGTTTATTATTGTTTTTTTCCACACTCCAGAGAACACTAAGAGTTACACAGAGCTGTGTTCAAGCCCACACAGAGAGGAGAGAAAGGAATACACCTCAGTCGGCAGCATCAACGTCACCACACAGTGCAACAGGACAGCATATAAAGTTTATGCTGAAAATACTGAAAAAAAAAGTACAACAAACGATCCAACAAAGAACATCCGAATGCTAAGATACAAAATACATATATGCACAATAGAGAAAAAAAATAGATCAACTGTAATTGGGCACCTTTTAAGGTTATGTAAAGAACTGGTGCTGAGGTAGACAGTACAATAAAGTAAAAGACAATAAATGTAAAACCGCTTTGTCATCACAAGCCAAAAACAAAAGAAAGAAAAAAAAATTTATAATAAAATAAATGGATTAAAAATAAAAAAAATATTTGGTCCCAGGTGGATTCCCAGTGCTTCTATTCATCAAATCGTATGACAATGGCACAGATAGGGGAGCACTGAGGGAAATGGCTACGTCCTGGCTGAAGGGAAGTAAAACACAGTGGCGCAGGGATGCCATTTTTGTCACTTTTATGCTGTCAAATAGGTTTTATTGCAAAATGCTACCAAATACGCTCCAGCACAGTGTAGTTAGACAACAGTGGCTATTGCTGACTGCCTAAAGGAGCTGATTTCTATTTACAGAACCAAAGAAACTCACAAGTGGCAAACAGCACTGATCGCTTTGCCAGCTGTGTGTGTGGTAAGAAACATGTCGGCATCCCTGACTGTCTCAGTGCACAGTCCGTTTCAATAGTGAATTTCATCATCAGTACATCCAGAGACACGTAACACTTAAAGGGGGAAACAAAAGTCAACAGTTTTGTCTCCGAATGCAAAAAAAAAAACCCAAACAAAACAAAAACAATGCATCAAAGCCATTTCTGTGGATGCACGGAAGAGTGTTTTTTTTTCCTCATAAAGTAGTGCATTAAAACACTAAATTGACCACAATTTGACTCACACTGCACACACACAAGAACCTGCATACGGCCGCGGGCCCGGTCCGAACCCTGCGGCCGAGAATATGGTGAACACAATACGAGGACACAGAAAGATCTCCTTTTCTAGAGGATTTTGTGCTCGGTGATGCTGAACTCTAGTAGCCCCTGCACATCTTGGCATTATTTCACCGCCCCAGCCTCCCTCAAATCAGCCCACTCTCAGTACACGGAATCACCACTGACGCAAAACTGACACCCAGCAGCAGTGACCACGATATAAGTTTTTTTCCATTTTTTTTTTTACAAACATCTACTACTGAACATCATCAACATTGTAAAAGAGGCACGAGAAAAAAGTCACTCGAAATCAAGAAGAACAAACACAATGTAAAAGTCACTGTAAAAGTACGCGACTCACTCGAATAGAAACGAATGGACAGGGATCGCACGATACGGCATACAAAAATACGACGACTCTTTTTTATCGTACTTAGCAAAGTGCCACGTTTGGCTCTCGTCTGAAAGTGAAGATGTGTGTTTTTTTTTTTTGCACGATGGAGAAGCAACGTTCTCATATAATTATTTTTTTTCTTCTTCTTAAACTCCACTTAGCAGTACTCCGTGTCCTTTTTGTCGATTCGGATGAATCATTTTCACATAAAAAGACGACACTTCTATTCACATTGTTCAAGTTTATCCCTTATACCATAGCTCGTCAACATTCCAAAGTCTCTTGTTGTTCAGACTGATCAGGATATATACTGTCTTATGTCAGGTTCTAGCTTGTTAAAATGGTTAAACGGACAAGGAGTGTGAATTTTGAAGGTCGAGTCAAGTAAAAAGTAAATCAAGATCTCTGAGAATTAAGCGAATGGATGAGAATGCGAATTTTGCAAACTGCGGAACTCGAATGTGCTTTCGCCTTTGTGCAAAACAGAGAGCGATGAAGAGGTAGCACTGAAATAGAGGAGGGTGAAACGGGAGGAAGTTGAGCAAGGTTCTACAAGCAGTGCTGAACTTAGAAACACGACGAGAAAAAAAGTGCAACTCTCGGTGAACGGAGGAAACGACGACTTGTGTGATTATGAAGAGGCTAACAAACTGCACAAGCGATGTACGATGTAGTCATCGCCCTCGTAAATGCAGCTCAGTAGAATAAAGCAAAATAGATAGAGTTATAGAGATAGAGAGAGAGAAGGAGAGGAGGGCGGACTAGTACAGAAATAAATCAAGCATAAGAGATAATAATGAGGTAAAATTCAAGTAACACGTAACAAGAGAACAGAAAGATAAAAAGCAATGAAAAAAAACAAGCGTAACGTCTGAATAGACTGCAGCTGAATACTGCAAACTCTCCTTTAATCTCTTCTTTTTTCAGATTACTTTAATCTCTCCATTTAATATGTCTTTAATATCTGTGTTTTAAAATTCAGTCTACTGAGTAATTCATCAAAGGATGCCGGAACGTGACACCTACAACACCATGTGATACAGTCAATTAAATATCATCTACCAGCCATTAGAAACACGATGAGCGTGATTATGATCTCGCGCAGCTCGGAACGAGCCTTTATCCGCCGACCCCGGCTCTGTATCAGATGCTAAACCGACTGTAGGTGAAGGAAAGCTCCGGCACGCCGCCTGCAGATGATCAGAAAATGGTGAACAGGGAAGGCAAACCACGCCTGTTTACCTCTCTGTTTGTATCTGGGTGTAAATCGGTAAACTGTACATTAACGTCAACTCAACGGTGAAAGTGCACAGTGTACTTACTCTAATGTTTGAATACTTTGATTCAACATCCCTGAACGTCCTTAAAATTTTGTTAGCATAATGCAGCATAACTCGAGTTTACCTGTGATTCGATGGCGTCCTTTAAGTGCTTGCGACACTCAAATGATATCGGCCATATAGGCCTGCACTTTTAAACACTGAAGAAAAAATAGCACTTAAAAAATAACCCTAGGCCTAATTTGGCGCTCTACTTCACTCGGCGATCCGATTTTACGGCAAGTCTGGTTTTGGTAAACTGATTTAATAAATGGTTTGGACTGGTGGATCCCGTGAATCGCAAACGAACGCTACCCGATATTACTTTGAAGAAGAAAATGAAGTGCAAAAATGCTGTACATTTGTGGAATGAAGAGAGTGGGTTCTTTTGCGTCTTGTTAGTGGGAATCGAATGTATTATAGTGGTGGACTCGAATATTACGAAATAGCAAAAATCCCTTTTTTTAAGGAAAAAGTCAGTTTAACAAGACTTTACCCACGTTATTTCCGTTTACCATTGCAAGAGCGCTGTAACGTCCTTGGAGATGAATTTGAACATGTGCATTTCAAATGACAAAAAAAAACAACAAAAAGGAGAAGAATTCCTCATACATAACATCTTCACTTTTCCTTGTCCATCTTTGGCCCAGGCTTTGAGCGAAGCAGTTGAGCGAGCGGAGCATGGGCGCAGGTTGCTACTTCCCTCTCCCTCTCTTTCCAGACCTGTCCCGTGTCTCTCAGACGTAGCACAGGTACAGGTAGGTCTTCTCTATCCTCCAGTCGGACGGGATGTCCTCGGGCTTGTGGTTCTTCATGTGCTTCTGCATGGCCGACAGGCTCGGGCAGTACTCCTGGCAGATGGTGCACTGGTAGGGTGAGGCGCCGTTGTGGGTGCGCAGGTGCTTGATCATGGCCGAGTAGTCGCGCGAACGCTGGTGGCACAGCTTGCACTCGAATGGCTTCTCACCTGTGGAGGGCGAGGAACAGCAGTTTAGCCGCTAGACATAAGACAAGCACATGTCGAAGGCTGTTTAAGATTCGGACAAGGGATGTTCTGATCAGCTCGGAAACACTGGTAAGGTCTTTGCGTAAAATGTCGTTGCCTACATGGTTTCTACTCTAGCATTTGGTTACGTGTCTCCTTGCCCGAATAACAGTATCAATACTGTCAAATAAGGATTATTTTAGTTTATTTGCTTTCTGCTTTGTGTCTGAGCAGAACACAACGTTGACGCTCCCACATCACAGGATGAGAACTGAAGAGTGCACAGTTTCAAATCTATGATTTTTAAAGATGTTGACTAACTAGCAAAATCGCCAGAGTCTGAAACAGCATGTGAAATACCAAAGCCAGAACAAATGGACTAAAACTAAAATGCACAGGACCTCTAAAGATTTGGTCAATCTCCACAGACCGGCGTAATCCTTAACTGACTGGATGAAGCTGTCGTTAAGTCATGTAGACACTAAGCAAGTATTCCAGAAGAAAGTATGTATGTGCCTAATTCTTGTCCAGTGAGCTTATCAGAGCCAAACCAGGCACCCATTAATAGATCAAGCCAATATATATACACATATAAAGCCTGATCCACTTGTGTTCCTTTTCTGAGGCTGTTGCTGCACTCTGTTTGTAACACTGTTGTAAAAGGTGACATTAACAGACGTTATTTAAAACTTGTGGAGTCATGGCTAACAAGCAGTGTGAGAGTATTTTAATGGGCCAAATGTCCTAGATTAGTATTTTGTTCGTAATTCAGTTGGACCACTTGCCAACCTTCATTCCAGGATGAAACACTGCTTATAGCTTCAGTGTGTATAGGTGGGGCTAAACTGATGTAGGTTGAATAGGATAAATGTAAAAATGCTTTTATATTATCACTGTTTTGTGAATTTGGTTCACAAAACAGTCCAAAGAAATTGAGAATTGATTGTTTTCCTGTAGTTTAAAAATACCTTACTGCATCATACCTAGATCCCATTACTTTTACTATTAGGAATGTATAGCTGTATTATCTATGGCTGATACGCTATAATAAAATACTTGGATTAAAACTGGGGGGCATCCGGGGGGGGGGGGGGGGCCCATAAAATCTTGTCTTGATCGGGACACACCTCATTTGGGCACAAAATTGGCTACATGATGACTCTTAGGCACAAAAAGGGCACCTGCAATCTGGAGTGGAAACTGCAAGCGTGTAATGGCATAAGCTAACGGCCTATCATTGTCCGTGGCAAACTGATTATTGATCTGTCATTGACAGCGGGTGTAAATGTCAATGATTCCACCCGCTGCTCGTCTACAGGGCCAGTGGCCTTTCGCTAGGAGCCTGTCTCTGCTCTCGTTATCTACATGAGCCCGGTCCAGCGCCGCAGCCTCGTTTGACAAAAAGAAGTCAATTATTTGACAGGCTACCTGATAGGGTGGCTTAGCAGCTGCCTTATTGAAGAGCGGAGAGGAGCAGCAATCAGCCTGTAATTCCACCTCAACCACAGAGTTTGATATGCCACCCAGGCGCACTGATCTATCCTGTCAGTACACAGCTGATAACGGCCACACACGAAACGTGATACAAATTTAAGTCTAAACATGTCAAAATCAAAAGGCTGCCCGTCGTCCCAGTAGCTTCTGAAGCTCTTCAGCACAACACTTAGCCTGAGAAGCCCTGCAGTCAGTAGAGATGAGAGCTGTTTGGCATAAATATAATTACTGAAGCCTTTGTTTAATCAGTTAAGGACTGAGTCAGGCTGCAGCTGTCATTTTTACATCCACATGCTTTATTGAGGCAGTTGACCTCCTAATGCCACTACTGCATTGGTTGCTAAGTTTATTGAGATGCATCAATCTAAAAATGTCCAACTGTGCTTGTCTCTCACAGAACATCCCGATTTTAGATGAAGAAGCGTACTATGGTCAAGTTCATAAAGTGTGCCATTACATATATCATCACATTAAGACCAATGAATTTTCTCATTCATAAAGAAGGATAACTGGCCTGTTTTACTGTTTACATATGCAACACCACTAAGCTTTTCTCTCATTTGTATGCACTGTTAGCAATAACACTGCCAGTCCGTGAAAAAATACCACCTGAATCTGTTAAGAAGCTGTTGTGGATGAAGCAATCTTTTCTACACTGTTTTCACACATTTGATCACTCAGGCAGTTGCTCATTAATCTTTATTACCTCATTAAAATGTTGATTTTCACTGACTGTTACCAAGGACACAATACATACGAATTAATTTGCTGTTTTTTGGCTAACCCTTACAGTTATATTTGTGGCATTTGGCTGATGATGCTATTCAGAGCAACTTACATTTAAATCAGGTTACACAGGTAAGTGTATATCGTACTAAGAGTCTTGTCCAAGGACTCTTACTAGTACTAAATGGAGTTTTTGCCCAGTCAGGGATTCAAACTCTTGTCTGTAATGGAGAGGCAGTGTTATTTCCCACTATGCTACAACAACCACTTACTTTTGGACCTCTATATTTCTTAATCACTGCCATACTGACTTTATAAATTTAACTTATTCACTGCACACACATTGTCTGTGATGTAACATAGTTTTATGAGGCTGATGATTACTTTTATTAGTTGTTATACCAGTAACTTTGGTCATGCCACGGTATATATGGCCGTAGGGAATGGTGTTAGTCTATCTAGCTGGCAATGCTGGAGCTAGGTAATGATAAATATCTTGCATCAGGCTCTTCCACATGCATTCAATATAAAAAAATATGAAATAAATGACTGAATTTATGTATTTAGACAATAAATGAAGCTGTGTACTGCGATTTCCCATCAGGTTGGATTTTTAATGAAGCTATACTGGATTTATTTTTTATTTTTATTTAACCAGGTTGGTCCCGTTGAGACACAATGATCTCTTTTCCGAGGGCCAATATTCTATAAAACTTGTCAACCTTAAGAACAATAGCTGTGAACGAGACATTCTTGAAAGACAGAGCATGTCTTTGTGCATTATAATTGCAGTTCTGGTTATTGTGTGTCCTAGTGTGTTCAGAGTGTGGGCTGCGTGAGGGTTTAGAAGATCTAACCTGTGTGGACGCGGTAGTGGGTCTCCAGCTGGTGTTTGAGGCTGAACTTCTTGCCGCAGCCGTTGCATTCGTAAGGCTTCTCTCCAGTGTGGATGCGCTTGTGGCCCTTTAGTGTGCTCTCATCCCGGAAGCAGCTCCCGCAGAACTCACACTCGTATGGGTGATCTCCTGTTTCATGGAGAAATCACACTCACATTTAGTCGCAGACCACTACACTACTGTTAAGGTGATCAGAATGGATGGATTATTTGCATCACATGACTCTTTAAAACTACTGTCAGAATTTGTTGAAGGTATAATAATACGAAACCAGTTGATCTGAATCATCTTCCACAGGTTTAAAATGTAATTTGAAATTGTGAATACAAAACTGGGGGAACCAATGGCTGGAGTCCAGCCCAGTTTGCTGATGCTCTCGCACACCTACACAACCTGGCAATTAACACATGAGTTAATTCAGGTGTGCTTGAGCAAGAAAAGCAAAATCTGTGGAGGAATCCGGCCCTCCAGAACTGGAGTTCCCCACCCCTGCTTTAAACCCTAATATGTGGGCCCTACACTTCAGTTCCTCATTAATTCTCCTTTTAACTTTCATATTAGTGATTAACTTGTCTTCAGATTAATAACTAAACAGTAAGAACAGTAACCAAAACTATGCATTATTTTTCTGTAATAATTATTTTTTACATTTTTCCATTATATTTTATTGAACCAATGAGCCACAGAGTGAAAAGCATGGTCTTCCTCCCTACATAGTGGACTACATAAGGCATAAAACTACGATGTCTACACACAGAATGTAAATACTGGTCTATTGCAGATATATGATGCTTCTTGTAGGTTTCAAATCCTTCATTTCATGATTTGTATAGTGCACTACATAGGGAATTGTGTGTAATTTGAGATTCAACCTTTTTATTTGGGATTAAACCTGTGTTTTATTCCATTTTCGTGGAGTCTGTCTTAATGAGGTACAGTCGCCCTGTACAGAGCTATCATGCTCATGCACACGTTTTTCTCTATGTGTTGAGGGAAATAATACAAAAATGAAGAGAGAAAAATTAAAATCTCAGTTTTTTTTTTAAACTAGGTAGAAATACACCAGAGGCTTTGCAATGTGTTGGAGTGCAGACGGCAATATCTTAAACGTCTGGTGTGAAAGCCACCAAGTGTGTTCAGGTGTGTTGGGTGGGCATGGCCGGGCATTAGAGCTCTGGTGGGTCTGATTCTTAGAGCATGACTGACGTGTTGGCTGGAGGTGTTCATGGGGGCATGGTCCTGACATTCTCACTCATAGTCCAGTGGATGTTTATGTTTGTGAGTAGAAGAACTGTATGTGATAAATGTTCTACTAATGTTTTCTACTGAACATTGCAATAACTCAACCCAAACAAAAAAGTCTCTCATGCAGACTTTAAAATATAAAAGGTCTATAAGGTAACTAAGCTTAGAATGTTGTGTGTGTGTGTGTGGGGGGGATGTTTGGGGGGGGGGGTTACTACATGACTACATCTTGGTATATCTGCTTATTGACCAAATGGCTTTTCTAATGCCAATAATCAGTGATACTTTGATACAGTGCGTGATGACTGCCTGTGGCCGGCTGCTAATTGCTTTGCTGCTCAGCCTAACAGCTTCTTATATCATTTTCTCAGGCGGCAGCATGGCGCTCGGCCAGCCGTATAATGCCGGCGATATTTAATGCATTTCAGCCCTGACGCCCGCGCTTTAAGTCATCAGCGGTGACCCATGCTTTTCATTATCTCCCTGTCCAAGTGGCAGCCGTGCCTTGGAATAAATTGCATTTCTTGTTATGTACTGTCATGCTCCGACTTAAACCCTCCTCTTAAGAGACAATGCAGAAAGTCCCAGAGCACGCTTTCCTTTTTTTCCTCCTTTTTTCTCCCCTCCAAGCCTGGTTCACGGCGCGCCATTCACATTCAAATCCACTCCTAGCAGGAGCAGCAGCCTGAAATGAATGGGTTTTTATCGGAGTGGAGAGGAAGAGCGGGACGAAATCCCGGTGGAACAGATATAAGATGATAGATAGAGTGGCAGTCTTTAGGCATCTGTATCAACTTATCAGATGCACCTTGCGAAAAGCCCTCCAGTCCGTCTGTCATTAAAGTTAATGGAGCCGAGGCGAGCAGCCGGTCGGCCAGACTCGCGCCGCCACAGGCATGCTAATGCGCTTACGCTCAGCCCTGTGAAGACTCACCACCACGCTGCTAACGTCAATTACCCACCTCATACGGAGTGCTAATTTCTAGTGGGTTAGGGGCTTTGCTACACATTGACTCAATTGATCTCTTTGTCTGACACCTATTCGAAGGCTTCCAATGCTTGCAGACAGACTGAATGTATGGTGGCAGGTACTGAGGCGCAAATTATGAAGACATGAGCAAACACACCAACGCCTTGGTTTTGGTCACTAACAAAGGATCACAGAATAGGGTTTCTGGGTGTATTCAAGTCCTGTAAGGACATGGTTGTGAAAAATGAAGGCTCCCATCATCGGAAAGAAAAAAAAAAAGACGCTCGGACAAAGTGCCATGAAAAGGCATGAAAGGCGAAGCTCAGAGGAGCTTCAGAGAGCTTTCTGTGCCATAAACAATCCGGCTCGCTCCTCTCTGTCTGCGCTATCAAACACAGCTGTGAACATTAGACAGCCGCCACTGTCTGCAAATGGCCTGCCAGTGAAACGGAGAGCGAACAGCAATGGCATATTAATGAGAGGGCGCTACACGTGCGGAATGTAGAGCGGAGAGAGGCTCCCTAGCCAGACACGCACAGCAATGCACACTGATGTGGCCAGATGTGTGCTCTGGTCCTCTCACTTACACTCACACTCACCATCACTCATACAACGCTGCCACCAGTAAGTACAGTCGCCTCAGGTAGCCTAACATAGCCTTCATCTGAGGACTAGCATGGACAATATAGACTTACATGTTTATACTGTCATTAACAAATATTATATTATATTATGTATTATTATATTATATTTATACTATACATGTTATTATACTATGATAGCATACCATCACTGGTCTCATAAACAGGGTTGGGATGCTTTAAAAATGCAATCCACTACAGATTACAGATTACCTGTTGAAAAATGTAATTCTAACGTAACCCAAAGGATTAGTATAATAAAGTAATGTAATCCGATTAGATTCCCTTACTTCTGGATTACTTGTCTTTTTAAAGCCATACATTCAAATACAGACTATATTCGAATACAGACTTTACATATAAATTCACATGAAACCAGCCAGTGTGTTTACACCAAATACCAAACCATCTCATCTCCACATCAACAATCTTATGTCCTCATAAAGCAAATCCCCTGTCTACCACATTATATATGCTGCTGCTGCTGGAATAAAACCTGAACAAAATCTTATTCAAAGTGAATGTATAAAGATTTTATTCACAGTACTCTGGATGATTTAAATTGGTCCATTCATCATGAAATGTTCAAACATCTGGCTGAAACAAACTGCTTAGACAGGTCTAGATAACACAGCATCCAGCAGTCAGCTAACCATACAGTAGTCCTAGCTCGTCTACACTCCATGTGTGTCATTACCATCCACACAGAGACGTTATAAATGAGGACACCGGTTTGACATATGAATGGGAGTTCTTGTAAAGCTCAACATGGCGTCTGTTTATGGATAAAGTCATGTCTTTCAACAAAATAACGTGTGAAAAATCATGTTTTTCTGTGCATTTTTCAGCCGAATGCTACAGAGATTAAATCTGGTCCTGACATTAACTGACGTGTTTGAAAACGCTAATTTGCCCTTCTTACTTTACCAGTCCTGGAAAGTAAGTATTTTATGTGTTCTGAAAAATAAAACCTGAATAGAATTAGAATAAATACAAATAAGATTAACGTGATGGCTCGAGCCATCCAGGACACGTGGAACCAAGCCTATGTCTAAAATGACTTTCAATGTAAAATATCTGTACATTAACTAAGATCCAAAGTAAAGAATATGGGAATAAAGAAGGTTTTGTTCCAGCAGCATCATTTTATTCCAAGCCGTTTGGAATCGTTTCCATTGGTCTGTCTGTCTGTTCTATGTAAGAGGCAGCTGGTGTTTTCAACCAGTGTGAAAGAAAAACAAAGTCAGTTACGAGTCTATAAATGTTACGAGTCTGAAAATGACTATATATTGTAAGTCATCAAGTTATCTGACATATTTGAAGCGTTTATCAAACAGGCTATTTGAAACGGGCTTGATGTGCATATATATCTGCCACCCAGGAGAATTTGGTCAACAACATCGTATAAACTGATTTAAAAAACACAGAAAGAAATTTCTTTCTGCTGGAGCATGAGAATAGTTGACATTTACCCAGACAGCATGGAACATCAGAATGTCTTTTCAGTTATTGCACCAAAGCAAGAGTACACGGCGCGTCAGAGTCGGGTAGGAGCGCATACATAATGGCTGGGCTTCAATGTTTAAAAAAGCAACTGCTCCTTCTTTCTGTCCCCCTCTCATCCAAAATTTACATGTCGAGTCTAAGACCTCAACCGTCTCTGACAATTCCACTGTTATTCCAGGTCACAAAGGCGGAGGAAGACATTCTGCAAAGCGAAATGGAATTCACTCAGCCGGCCGCACAGATTGCTTGTCTTTTCTAGGCTAAGAATATTTTTTTTTTTTTTTTAAAGATTTTCTAAGACATGTACTGCACTATGAAGGCTGGTCTCATAAACATGGTGATACATGACTTTGGAAAATGGACTCTTAGATCTTTCATGGTGTGCACACCTTGAAACACCTCTTTATATTGTTACATTTTTTCTGAACATGGTTACAATCTACAATCTACAGTCAGGTCCATATGTATTTGGACAGCGACACATTTTTGAGAATTTTTGCCTCTGCACACCAACTCTATTTTAACAAAGATACGGCACTAGCCATTTAGGAATTATAGCCACTTTATGATGGTCCCTCCATGTTCATAGGCTCAAAAATGAACAGGACAACTACACTCTTGAGGTGGTAGGTACATCATTAGTAATGTCTACAGTTAAGAGACGCCTTTATGAATTTAAATACAGAGGGTCAAGATGCAAACCACTGGAAACACTCAAAAACGGAAAGGTGAGATTACCTTTAAAAAAGATTTAGTGGACAGATGAAATCAAAATAAACTGAGTATGGAGAAGAAAAGGGAAGGGTTCCTTATCAGAAGCAATACAACCTCATCTGTCAAACATGGTGGAAGCACTGTGGAAGCTCAGGAATGTATGGCTGCTGATGGAACTGAGTAACTGGTGTTTATTGATGATTGTTACTGATGACAGAAGCAGCAGGACTAATTCTGAATGTGTATTAAGCTGTATATTTCGCTCAGATTCAGTAAACGCTGCAAAAAAACAGAACCTTATCACCATTACAGAATATTACAACCATTACAAAACCATAATAAAACCATTATTCTACCACCACTGTTTCAGTCTAGACACTCAGTTTTAATGAAATCATTCTTTAAGAAGCTGTCTACAATGTTCTCAATCTCCACTCTCTCGCATCGCTGGATAAGTGTGAACTAGGCCTAAGGGTTAGAGACCTAACTGGTGTTGAATGTCAGTCATGTTTCTTCTTAAAGACCTGCAAGCAGATGGAGGCAGGTGTGTTTAGCACGGCACTCACCTGTGTGTGAGCGGAGGTGGCGTTTGAGCGCCGTGTGGCTGGGGAAGGTGCGGTCACACTCGCTGCAGATGTAGCTGCGCACACCTGCATGAACCTCCATGTGCTGCTGCAGGGCCTTCTGGGTCTGAAAGCGTTTTCCACACAGCAGGCAAAAGACAGCCATATCTGAACCTGGGGAGAGAGGGCAGGAGAGAGAAAGATTGAGGGAGGGAGAGAGAGACATTCAGATCTCAGTTTCTACAACATACACAGCATGCACAATTATGACTTAATTCATTTCAAGCAGCTCAGTAATTAGGAATAAATACAGTGACTGAAGCAGAATGAACGAAATGAATAAACTCCTCAGTCACTCTCCATCTCTCCCTCCTTCTCTCTCTCTCTCGTTCTTTTTTTTAAACTGAGCAGTCCGGTATCTCTTGCTTCAGTCAATAATGTATCTTTCAAGTAAAGCTGTCTCTAATTTAAAATCTATGTGAATTCCCAGAGGTGGGCTCATGAACAGTAGGCCAGGATTGACTTCCCACTCAATCAATCAGCGTTTGCCTCACAGCTCAGAGAAGGAGAAGGGAAAAAAGGCCACAATTGCGCCTGAGACACATAAAAATCAGCTTCTGGTCTCTATCACAGACAGCCTGCCAGTAATGGGAGTTTTGTGCAAATGCACCCTGACAAGCACCCACCCCCAACCCCAACTCTTTCCCTTGTATTTCAGTTTAAGGACAGACATCGATTCAGGCTCATCAGATCATACAACAGGAGAACAAAGACCTGAAAAACTAAAAACGACAGATGAGTATACATGGCTTCTCGTTACGTATGTATAGAGTACTGACTGTTGCTTTATTCAAGTATAGAGTTGCTTATATTAATACATACTGCATGTTATTTCTCACTATCACGTATGCCAATTATGACTTGGCTGATATATAGATTGGCTAGTTATATCAAGTAATAATAAGGTATATTAGGGTATTAGTATTAATCAAATTCCTGCCTGTCAATTATTAAGGCTGTGGACTAACAACTTAACATTTGCAAGAGCGTCATGCTGATGTTAGCCCCCTTTTTTCCTACACCTTTAAAACACTCATATTAGTTGTCATTTAAATGAGCATCCCTCTCTCTTCAGTTAGTACAGTCCCAGTTAGTCCATTAAAGCAACATTGTGTAGCGTTTTTATCTTCAAAATCATGTTGATGCTCAACTGACTGTAATAGTGAAAAGTAATGACCAGAACGGGCCGGAACGCTGCTACTGCACTATGAACTATAAGTTTGGTGGAGCTGCACGAGACCCCTTTTAAGAACTGTGTAACTCTGTCTAGCCCAAGTCATATTAGTGTAATATCCTGAAATATTACTCTACCTCCTCAGTTCACATGATTCTTTCTGTATCTCTCAGCTTGTCCAGAAATGCACAAAATGTCAATGAGTGGGAGCTGCCATTTGCAGCAGTGGTGTAAAACGTAAATTACACTACTCACCTGTAGGTAGAGCCCATGAGATAAAAATACCTATTCTCGCATAATGCTGCTTTAATGAGTCTCATGCATTGACATCCGACACACAGACATGGACCAGAGGATTGGAAAACCTACAGTCTCCATTCTAGTTCATCTTAAGGTGTTCAGTGGGGTTGAAGTCAGGACTCTATGAGCCAGGTGACCTCACCAGAATTTGTGCTTGTGACTGGAACAGAAAAGGGTCTTAAAATTGTATGATGAAACTTTTCCAAACTGTTTTTGGAGCCACAGATAGAGCCATAGATCTCTGAGAGTCTAAGGGATTAAACTGATTAGTTACAGGTTGGGGAGCATCACATAACTCTCAGTCAGAAAATGACCTTACTGTCTATAAAGTAACTATATTTAGTGGCTTGTATTAAATATTGTAACCAACTGATATCACTGATATGAGGAGAGTCACTAAATTTATATAAAACATCCACAATCTACTCACTATTACCAAAGTAAAGCCACTGTAATACAGACTTAATCTCATCACCATCATGGTTAGAATCCAAAAATGCACAGATGAAGCCTTAGAAAAATAAAAGCTTACACCCACCACCACCTAGCACTACCTCGCACCCATTACCTGCATTACTGAACATTACGATACAGCAATTTCTGTTGTTCATTTGGGTTTAACCTCTTGAACCTCTTAATCTTTTGACTTTTCTAACAACCTTAGGATTATTATTCAGTAATTACACAGAATCCATTCAACCAACAGTCATTCTTAGGTAATTGGAGTGGGGTGTTGAGCTGCTGGCGGTTCTGTAAAGTTTAAGAGGTTAAGAAATGTGGCTTTCACAGGAGCCATAAACTGGAATTTCAGTCTGTTTTGGAAGTGCCTTATTATCGTGTTGATTTTTAATAGACTTATTATTTAATGTAATAATTTCATGTATTTAATCATTTAATAATAAAATTATTAAATAAAAAGAGGGTAATCATATTATTAATAATATATGTTTACATTTTAAATTTAAATATTTTGTTTGATAATATTAATAAAAGTTTGATAAGCGATGAGTCGCTGACGGTAGGGCCACTTGGAGGCCTGCAAAAAGGGGTAATATCTGACTCTATAAACATGTATCATCGTCACTGTGCTCTAACCCAGTACTGGAATCAGTCAGAAACCGTTTATATTGATTGGCCCCAAATACAGAAAGCCTTTTACAGCTACGCAGCGACACAAATAGCTCATTAAAAATCAGCTATCTTACTAGAAATGCTACCAAGAAGAGACGTGATTCAAAACACTATTATTTGTGACAGGTCACACGCAAACACAGCATCAGCGCTTTGCTGTCGCACTGGAAAGTTTTTGTTTGACAGAGCAAAGAGGGCAAACCGGTACGCGGTTTAGATGTGTGAGCCGCTTGCAACTGGGAGGGGGGTAAAAAGGAAGACAGGCGTAAAGCTATATGAGGCAGGAGTGCCTCAGCTCCCTACCCGCTCATGTCTTTAGGAATAATTTACCTCTACTACTCTATCTATTTATACCATCTTTCATGCTCTTCAGAGAGCACATAGTCTCTCTCCCTCTCTCTCTGTCTCTCTCTCACTCCTCTCACCACACTCCCAGCAGAGCTTTAATGGGCCTGAAGTAGCTGACAGAGTTGCTTAAGCTGGGTGAATGGGGCTGTTAATGGAGCCGGCTCTGCTCACAAGGCGAGTGTCAGCCTGGGCAGCAGCAGAGGCTTCACACAGGTTTCTCTCCAGACCCAGTACTTTACCAATGCCTCGCACAACCTTGCTCTCTCTGTGCACACACATGCGCACACACACACATCAACAAGTGCTAATGCAGCTAGCTCTGATTATGATTATAATACCTGCACAGTCTTTTTTGATGATGAAGTTTTTATTAAAATTGTTACATCATGTCTTATAGCAATGGTTATATCTTACATCTGTGGTCTCCAGTACTGCTCCTGGAGAGCTATCCTCCCACAGACTTAATGCAATTACTGCCTTCAGAAGTGCTTGACTGGCTGAATGGGGTGTGTTAGATTTGAGGTGGAGTTGGAACCTGCAGGACAGCAGATCTCCAGTAGGAGGGTAGAAGATCAATGTTTTAATGTTTTCTCCACATATGATATGTGTGCATTTCTGACAGGACAGTATACTTCATGATTTACACAGGCAGTATCATAATGTATATCCCCTGTACGTGTCACTCTTTTCCCCATACAATGCAGGACATTTCCACTATGTAATAAAAATAAGTCTACATTGTATCAGTGCATTGTGTAACACACTCCTATCAACCCCTTAAACAGCCTATGGCCGCTGCTGGACCGAAAGTGTGATTACAAACTTATATTACCAAAGAATAGCCCCACCAGTTTGTACAGAAGTCCCTGTAGATACTGAGAAGTACATCTTAGTGTGTAATAAGCTTGGGGTGTTAACAGAATACTTGGTAGCATTGTATTTAGACAGTACACTTTAAATGCGTTGTAACAGACCTTTAACTTATTTTAATTTTCTGTAATTTACCCTACACACAACCCCACTCTAACCAGAACCCAAAACCTGAACCTATGTTTGTAATAGAGAAGTGTGCATTTGAAGAACCTTTACATCAAGTGATCAAGGGTCTTTACACTCATCCATCTCTATTACAAACATATTTCCTCATAGAATTAAAAGTGTTTCTTTTAATTGGTTCTATGGCATCACTCAAAAACATGCTAAAATGTAAGCAATCAAACATGTCAGACTTTAGGACTTAAAACACAACACAGGGCCTGGGACCGTGGGAGGGCTGGGAACCGACTGAGATGTTTATGTACACTGAATACACACTGAGTGTGTCCCAAGTGTGTGCTAATTACTAATACTAACTAGTTTTTGCATGTGATAAGTGTCAAAGTTGTGTACACTCTAATATCCCCAATGTATGAACTGAAAAACTATCTAATATTATATAAAACTATATATATATCTATATATATATATATATAAATGCAGACCAAGTGCATATGCAATATGTGTATTATAAACATACATCATCAGGTGTGTCCAATCGTTTGACTGATGTGGTAGGCGTCAACAGCATTATGTCCTATCAGCTTTAAAAGTCTTTATACAATGAAATGCTATTCATGGCTTGGAAAAGTCTCCAAGCCTTCCTATATGATGAAAAGAAGAGATGGAGAGAAAGAGCTGCTGATGGGAGGTTGGAGTGAGGTCAAAGGCCAGAGGATGCAGGAGGTAGATGGGATGAGTGTGTGTGTGTGTGTGTGTGTGTGTGTTGGGGGTGGTGTATCCCTGCTGAGCATGAACACAATAAGGATTGGGTAGTGCCTGGGCTGGACAATACACTATCGGAGTCCTGCTGTTAGCTTTACTGAAATACCACTGCACACAGCAGAGTGACATTAGAGCACCCAGGAGTGGACACTGATGAGCCGTGCCAGTGGACAGGTGATGTTAATCTGAGCTGTGTCATTGGACAAGTTGGGTTAGTCTTAAATCAAACAGAGAAACTGGTACTTTTCACTAAATTTGTCCTGCTTTTGGTTCTAAATTCAGATGTAAACTGAATCTATGTGCTATGTGTTGGTGATTTAACTGTTGATCGTTTATAATCAACTGACCTATCCATGCTTTCCATATGAAGAAATCCAAGTATAAAATTAATTCAAAATGATTACTTTGCCCTCCATTTCTGTCCTTTTGTCCTGTAGGTAAAAATTCCACTTTTTGAAGTCAAGCATAAAGTACCCTGAAGGTCCCAATCCACCAAATAAATTCTGTATCCATGTTCTCAATGGCGACTGTTTCATTGAGTTCAGCCACTCTCCCAAAACCCGTATACGTTTTTGCTTTGCATTAGAATATCGCTGCTGTCCCAAGAAAAAACATGTATCTCCTTTTTTGCCAATCTTTAGTTTTTTTTTCACTGTTTGAACTCTGTAGCTGCTCTGTACACTGTGTATACAATTCAGGATAAATGGACCAATAAAAATGCTCTAAATTCAAAGAGTTTTGCCTTTTCCTGTAAAGTCACCGTTTTGGAGATGGACGGGATGATGACTATAAGGCTTTAAAAAGACAAGAAATCCAAAAGTTACTGAAAGTAATCAGATTATGTTATGTTTTTTTATATAGTAATCCTTTGGATTACAGTACAGTTACATTTTTGAAAAGGTAATCAGTAATCTGTAGAGGAATGTGCACATTTTAAAGCAACTGTCCTAACCCATGATCATATCTACATGATAGTATATCATCACTGTCATGAAAAATCTTCTCCATCTCCATTTTAGCTTTCACTTTAGTTTTTGAATCTGGAAGTAGTTTTTTTTCCTTTAAACAGATATGGGAGGACTTCTTTTATTCATTTTTAAATGACTTGGGGATTCAGGTGATTTCCACTTGATAGTAATGCAATTTGGAGTAAGAGGTGCTATCTACGAATCAAAAAACATGCCTATTTGATCTTGTACCACAAATTCATCACCTAACAAAGTAGGTCTTGGGAATGTGAGCTGTAATTGTACAAGAACAAAAAGGTTTCTGTTTTCTATGTTCTGCAGTTTCAACAGTTTCTCTGCACATTTATTTCTTAAACAATTCTGAATTGTACTACAGTCATGTCATGGAATTAAACCATTGTTCAATCTGAGCTACAATTTACTGAATCATTTGGTAAAGACTCCTCGTGAAATCTAACCCTTGTTTCAATAGTCTAAGCGCATCCCAAGGATGCCTATTGATTTTGATGCCGAGCCTTTCCACCGCAGACCCGTTTTATCACACCTAGGTCTATAAATGCAGTGCTGGGACACACTTAATCAAACAATTATATTAAATCATGGGAAAGGGAGCGAATGTGTCCGGCGCTCATATGGATACAAACTATCTCCTCTGGCTGGAGATCGTTTACAAGAGCACAAGTGAGCCTGCCTGCTCCTTCCCAGTCCTACAAATCCTCTTTAATCAGATATGAGGAGGGGAGAGAGGCCGAGTGTAAGAGAGGGAATGATTAGTAAACAGGAGCCTGTGCCACTGCTTCATTGGCATTCGAGTGGGGTTAGCGTGTTGCATTTAAAATGCCGTCTGATGAGGACTACAAAATCAAACCATTTGTTACTGCCATTGAAGTGCCTGTGGGCAACAGGCAATTAAATTGGAATTAGTGTGGGGAATGAGATACAGATGATTCATATGGAGAGGGAGAGCTGTCAGAGAGACGGTCTGGAATTCCATTAACTTAACTGGGATGGATACGACGGGAGTAAACAGGCTTGGCCCCCTTCAGGTGCTGCCCGCTTTACCCCACCACCAGCCATTCTGATGTATTGTCTCACTTCGGTGTGATTTACGCCCTCTATGGTTTAAGAGCAATATACATCACGCCAGGACGTGATTAAAACCGAAGGGAGAGTGCCAGCTGTGCCTTAGAACCCAAATTATAAACAGAGCCACAGCAAACTTCAAACTGCAGCGTGAATCAAAACTTGATGTGTTATCGTTGATGATATCGGTGTTATTATTATGACATATCTTTAAAGTCCTATCAGTCAACCTGTCAGGGTGCCTTAAAAAGTTGACATCAGACATGTAGTCATATTAACCCGTTTTCAGTATATTTAGGTATAGTATATTTTAATGCACCGTGGAAGAGCAGTATGCTTTGTGACACTAGGCTCCAGTTTCACTTAAAACTCATCATCCACTTCTTCCTGGTAAGGGTTGTGGTGGGTCCAGAGCCTAGCCAGAATCATTGGAGCAAAAGGCAGGAATACCTCTAGACAGGGTGCCGGTCCTTCACAGGATACCACACACACCCATTCATGCACAGCTGCAATGTGTATTTGAGAGGAAACCAGAGTATATTGATAAATTCACACAGACACAAGGAGAACCACCACTCCTCACAAATAGAGACTGGAGTGAGGACCAAGCCACAAGACTAGGCCCTATAAATGTTTGTATCGTATGAGCAGATATGCACAACAAAATATTGGATATTTGCACTGGCCCACAAAATCCCACTGGCCTTTTATCAGTGGATCCCTTTATAAGAGCACCAAAATGTGTATGTATTAAAACTGTATGTTTAAAACTTTAACACTTGAATTAGCATGCTTGCCCTGTAAGGGCAACAGTTCCTCATAAAGAGAGACTTCATGAAGAAGGAAGAAAATACAGTGGTTTAATCCCAAATTACACACTACTCTCTATGTAGTGCACTATGCATTATCATTTATTAGTAGTAGATCAGAATTTAGATTTATTCATAAGTGAAATTCTGAAATCTAGTGCTATCTTTGTTTTATTACATATCTAGTTCACTATATAGGGAGGAAGAAGGTATTTGACATTTAGCCAGAAAGCTAAAGAGAGCGCTGAACACGGACATTTCGCCTTGGAGAGCATTTTAGGTTTCAATGACCAAAAACGGGTGTTCGTGTGCATGGCCAAAGGCCAAAACACAGACAAAAATTTGGTGCTTTACCTAGCCAGGGAATTCCTGGTCTGCCACAGGGAAGGTGGTGTTGTTACTCACTACACCACACCAATCATTTTCATACCTTTTCTAGCAGTCCATTCATCATGAAAAGTTCAAACAGTGTACAGGCAGCTGGCGTTTTCATTATTAGGCATAAAACACAGAAAGCAATCACACACTTTCTTGAGCACACTGCAGGCATCGCCAATCCAACGCAACTGTCTGATTTTTCCTTCTCTTCCTTATTACTGTTACTTCTTCCCTTCTGCTGCTTTGTATAGTTGGTTACTGTGATTTGCGCTTATTGTATTTATGGTCCTGTTAAATATTCATAAATAAGTTAAATAAGATATCCTGAGAAGGATGTCTTCATATGGATCATCCACTGTACTCCTGCTGCCTCCTCGGGGTCGATTCACAGCGGGCCGGGTGCTGACCGCTTCACATTGTTAATATTTCGGCAAACAGAGAGTCATTTGTGCGCTCTAATGTTGGCTGAAGCCTCTGTTCTGGAATGCATTGTACCTTTGGCTATGATTTATTCGAGAGGCCATCTGGACAGTGGGGGGGGACCGTTGTCCTGAATGTTGGAGTGACCTGCCCTATTATTGGCCTGAGTGGTGGGTCCGGCTCTTTCCCGCTCCTCAGTGTCTTTATTTGGAAGCGCAAAGCTGCTGAGGTGGCTTTTCTTCCCAACAAAAGGACTCTCCGCTGCGTCTCATCACGGAAGACAATGAGAGCCGTGTGGCGGTGTGTTTTTGTTTTCTCAAAGTCAGTTGCCGGAATGGGGGGCAAGAGTGGACAATTACGGATCATCGGAAAAAACGGCAGAAGAGAATGTGAATGAGGGAGGTAAAACAGTGTATCACAGAGAACACACATCCAATCTGAGTAGAATTACTAAAAAAATCACAAATGAGTCCAGAGCTGTGATACATAAAGATTCAGTAAAGAGGAGAGAAGAGAGAGAGATGGGGATGGAGACAGAGAGAGAACAGAGAAAAAGGGGGAAAGATACGAGAGAGTGAGAGACATAGTGTGCGATATCAGAAAGAGAGAGGGGGGGAGAATGAAAGAGAGAGAGAAAAAGAGAGAGAGAGAAGCAGTAAGAAAGAAAGAGAGAAAGAAAAAAGCGAGCAAGAGAGATAGAGGGAGACAGAGGGAGTCTTTGGAGGATATCAGTATTCCAGCAGAACAAGCTGCCTTTCACAGCTCGTAATGAGCCCCAGGTCACAGGAAACAGGTGCTTGGTAGATTTTCAAAAGCACAAGAGCACATCAGAGAGAGGCTCCGTCGCTGTTCGTTCATCACAGTCTGTGTGATTAATCATTTCTTAAAATCAAAACATTTGGAGGCAGAAGAGAACAACAAGATCCTCCACTTCAGAAATCTGACTGAGAGAGTACTGCAGATTGCGAGACTCGTGTGCCGATCATTCGATAAACACACACTAAACTCAGCGTTCAGCTCAGCGTGTTTCGTCAATACGGCCCCGACATGAACACCGAGGTAAATGATTCATGCGAACTCTTCAGCTTATTCTCTCTGAAAGAATGCAGGGGCACTTGTTGAGTGCTGCACTTAGTGTCCAGCAGGGGGAGCGCTGGGTCACAGCCTTGTGCCACAGACTCTCCAGGCAGACCTTGCATGACCCCATCACGCAGCATCAGTAACAAACAGCTCCCACAAACACACACCGTGACTCATTCGGTTATTATTTAAAGTCATTGTGAGATTATTCCAGTGTCGTGTTTGTGTGTGTGTACATCCCAGGAGCAGGAAGGGCTGCTCATAATGACAGCTTAAGCTCCAATATATCAATGCTCTCCTTTACTTTTAAGCCTTCAGATTCTCAACGTGACTCAAAGACAACAAAAAAACGTGTAATGCAAAAGAAATAAAACATGTAGAGGAACATGTCCAGTCCTGTTTAGAGGCATGATAAAGATATTCCATTAACGGGAACTTATAGCATCTTCCAAATATCTGTGTAATGAAATATTTTGTGCAAACAAAGTCATTCAGAGTGGTTTCTACAGAGTCAGAATTCTTCACAGTGGTGGTGAATGGCACAAGACATGTGAAGACTTTAATACCTCTAAAAGGTTCACAGAGAGTTATTATATGGAATAGTTCTATTTACATTTTCTCACATAGTTTTATATCCACTCAAGGCAGATAAATACATGGAACTTGTGTTGTATATACCCCCCCCCATCAAATCATTATATTTTTCCATCATCATTACATATAAAACCCTATAACCATGTGTTGTAGATTCACTGGTGGCTTTAGATAGTAAATAAAATGGCTATATACAATGTGCTGTAGACATTTTGAGCCCTGGTTCCATTCACCACCAACATAAACAAATCTGAGCTGATAAGTTTCTCTACAACAGTATTTTACACCAGTCCACTCTAAATGCTGTTCAAACCTCAGAGAGTGAGGAGATCAATAGAGAAATAGAGAAATCAAGAAACTGTGGAAATCCCTGATAAAAAAAAGCATCATCCTGACTTCAGTTTGATTCGAATGCTGGTTTAAAAGCAGGTTCTGCTGAAGTGTGAGAAATCCTTAAAAGGGGCTAAAGTTCATCCCTAATTGACATGTATTGCCTCCTACATTTTTTCCCAGGCCAAGCAGAAAAGCCAGCTGAAGCAAGACTTCTCACTGGCCCTTCACTGTACAAAAGGCAGGGGATTTGCTTTTCACACTGGTCAGATGACCCCACGACCCCTGGAGAGCAGCGACTCAAAAGTGCAGAATTGGCGTGGAAGCTACAGGCCTAATCCTGTTCCCACACGTTGGTGAAGCAGGCGCACATTTCTAAGTGGCAGTGAAGGTTCTCCGTACAACACTTGAGAGAATTACTAAAACATATTTCCCTGCTTCTTTTCTGGAAATGAAACAAAACGACTTCATGGTCTTCATGGCTCAGGCCTTCATCAGGGGGATGGTATTGATAGTCTGATCAGTCAAAAGTAAACACACAGAGCTGCTGTCAGAACTAAACCTCAAATATCCCAAAAGCGATCAGCTCCATCAGTTTCATATCATTTTATTCCATGTCTGTAGGCCTTTCTATATCACTGTGTATTATGTAAGTCTTCGATTCTAGTTTGGTGTACTGCCTTAGCTGCAGGAGGACTACAGTAGCTAATCACAGAACCAACCAGACTGTTTTTCCTGTCACTTATAAACACTTCAATTCACTGTTTTTTTTTTTTTGCCAAAGTGCAAAAATGCAGTGTTTTTGACACTTCTAAATTAGACCCACTGCTGTAGTGATACCTACTGTAGCCAAAAGCTTCAGAATTGATGAAAATCCTTTACATGGCAGATGATAAGCAAATAGTCATGTAATTAAAAGTCTGTTGACAGCTGCTTGAAAACAAAAACAGTATTTGTAAGGCTAAGGATATCTAGCCATTGGAAATGAATGGGTTATTTACATGTCATTTACATGCGCCCCTCCCCCGGGCTATGCCACAGAGCCACAGAACCAGTAAATTTGTGGGAAATGTGTGCTGATCATTACATTTTCACTCAAATTCTTTCTCTGGGCTTTTTTGGTCACAAGCAACAAGATTAATAATAACATCATTAATATAGCAGCCTAAATGAACACACTGATAAGAAACACAGTTCTGACAGAAGCACGGACGTGCTGCTCTTTAGACAAAGCATTCGGAGGAACAGAAATGTTCAGAAATATCGTGCCACACCAACATGGTTCCTATAGCCTTTACCAATGTGTATAGGGGTCAGTCACACAAGGCTGACGCTTCGTCTAAAGTCTCTGGTTTAAATTGTCTATTCCACTCTGAATGTTGCTACAGATACAGGTTCAGGTGCCTTCTGAGCCAACATCGTAGAACAGCCGAGAATGCACGTCAGAAATGACAGAAATCTGCAGTAAACACCCTGCAGGAATTAATGTGTTATAGTTTGGAAGAAGCTCAGAAGACAAGCTGTTCCTCCACCAAAGAGGTGGGCTTTAAGTTGTAATACTCAGAATAGTCTGCATATAAAACTATATAAAACATATGAAACACAATGACTGTTGTGTGTAAAATCTTTCACACAGCTTGGAGCTAACAGAAATCAACATTATGCTTATAGACAATACGTTAGATGTTCATTAATGGAAAGTTTGTGAATACATGACAAAAACTAGACTCACAAACTTACTGGAAGTAGAGTCAACCAGTACAGATAAAATGCCACTTTTGCCTCATAAGCCAAGTAGCTAAAAAAGTTATAAAAATAAATAAATAAACACATAAACTTAGCTGAAAAACGTGTACTTAGCCGACACACAATTGGGACGCCATAAAATCGCCAACCAGTTTCATAAACCTCCCAATTGCTGATCGTGGTACTGCCCGATTCCTATGGCGCAGCCTAATGTACACACACACAAACTTCAAGTAAGGCCTTCTTTGAGCATTTTCTTAGTATAATTCCTGGCTATGAGCAATCATGTCAGAATATTACTTAATTTATATAAGTGGTTTACACACACAGGCCTCTTTTTGGTTTATAAAAAAGAGAGAAAGCAACACATGCCATCCCACCAAGCGGATAGTTTTGGAGCACAGCATGGAGGAAAATAAGCTGCAAAGACTTGAATCAACTGGTGCATCAGACATGCCGGATCAAGGAAGTACCGGCGAGAAGTGTCGACTCGCTGAGGCAAAAAAAAAAAAAAAAGAAAAAAAAAAATCAAGCACATCTGATGCAACCATCCCTCTCACTGATTCATGCAGGGAGAGGAGAACGTCTCTGCTCGGAAAGGGCTGCGGTGAGACAGTCTGTGAAAACATGAACGTTAGGTAAATAAGCTCTGTGCTCAGGCCGCAAAACCGCGCGTGAATGTCACTGGCCGCACAGACGAGACATAGCTGCGGGCTGCTCACCTGCTCCAGGCTGTTTTGTCCGGGGCACACGAGGCCGTCTCTGACAAAAAAAACCCCAGAAAACTGCTCTATTGCTAGAGGCTCGTTCCACTGACAACAACGCTAAATAAGCCAAACATCGTTCTTCCTCTTTTAGCCTATAACAGTGGATTAAGGTTAAACGTTGCAGACAGAGAGCGCTAACAGCTCTTCCTTTCATTTCTCCCAAGGACGAGAGCTGGGGAAGGCAATCAGCACCACAAAGAATTAGGGCTAGAAGATCAATCCTACTTTTAGCGTCGCCGCCATATTACTTTCTAGCTTTGTCATTAAGGGCTGTGTTGACGGTTCAAATTACATTACACACACGCGAGAGAGTGACGTGATTACACTGGTGAGGATGTAGAATCGGGAGCATATCTAATGTTAAGAGGGTGAAGCCTGGTCTCCTGTGTGTAGAGTGAGTGAATTAGCCACTCTGCTGTAAAGCCAATTACAAAGTACACAAACACCAACACATGCACAGTTAAACACTACCCTATCCATCACTACTAGCCTGAAAAAAAGCTTATAGCTGAGTGAGTATACTCACTCCCAGAGCTAACAGAGAGTGCTAAAGCAGCATTACACAAGAACTGCTGGGCTCCCCCTACAGTTGCGGAGTGTAATTCACTTTTACACTTATGGACGGCTGTATTGATTGACAAGCTGAGAGATATGGAAGCGGCGTCGGTGAAAGTGAAAGGTCCCTTTCGACTGACATGGTAGAGTGATACTGCAGGATTTCGTCTTGTGCAGCTCCAACAAAGTTCCACAGTGCAGTAACAGCACTCCGGGCCCGGAGTTGCACTCATAGATACGCCGTTATTCCTATTGTTGCTGTTGGACCAAAAAAAATATTGTTTTGGCAACGATAAGAATTAGAGGTTAGTTCTTGTTTACCAAAAAAATTAATAAATAAATAAATAAAAATATTATATATATATATATATATATATATATATATATATATATATATATATATGAGATTTTTCTTCTAATATATATTCTAATATGAGATTATTCAAAAATATTGAGACGTCCAATATTAAAACGATACAGGAAAAACCCTGTATGACTTTCAATAATCTAAAAGTCCATGTAAAAAGATTTTGATAATGACAAATGAAGTCATTTTGGAGCATTTCTGTTGGTCCATGCTTCATGACACCAACATTTTGAACCAATGCAGATTCAAATTATGTCAGAATGTCAAAAACAACACAAATGGAGATACAAGGCTTTAGTCCGGCACCGACAATACATGACATGATCTTATCAGGTGACATTATTAGACATGCACTGATATAGTAATTGTGGACTGATGCCAATATGTGTACGTATTGGTTGCTGCTATTATAGTTAAATCAGCCTTACAAAGAAACCGAATGATTATGTCAGTGGGGTTACAAACACAGTAAAGTGAATAACAGAATAGCAGATATTTTAGTGCAGTAACAACCTAACCACTCTAATCTCCTGGAGTTCAATATACACATCCTCAAATATGAGTATCTTTGAAACCTCTGTCTGATGTGATACTGATACCATTGCGCATCACTGGAAATGGTCTTACTGTTTCTGCACTCGGTTTAAGGACTAAAATCATTTGTCAGCGCTGTACCATGATCACATCCCATGACATGACTTCAAGTAACTAAGAATTCACAATGTCCTTCTTACAACAAGAAATGTCAGATGTGCATTTAAGCGGCTTTCATTGCCACCATGCCATTTACTCCAGCGTGATCCCATCCCAGCTGATGTGGTTTAGGTGATAGTTAATCCCTGCATTCACCGTCAAGTCAGTTCTGTCTTTGTCCCAATCTAAACAAAATTATTCCCACACTGCCTTATTTACAGCGTAAAATACACAAAGGACATCAATATTTATTCAATAAAGATCTTCTTAGAGGCCTTTTCAAACAAGTCAGGAATCTAATTACATGCTGTATGACTGGGCTACAGTCAGAGAGACGGGGTGTGGGTGTTCCAGTGTTCAGCCATGTGAGACGAAGGGGGACGCGAGAGAATTTGGTCTGGAAAATCCGCACGGATGGACAGTTCCCCTTTGACCTATTCAGCAGATAACAATTGTGTTTTCGACCTCCTGCTTGCAGCGAAGAGGCTAAAAAGGATTTAAGGTCCTTTACATAGAGCAAACAGGGTACAATAGCAGCAGGGTCACTGTGTGCTGGGGAGCATGCTGGGTAATCTGCAGTAGCAGGGGCAAATCATTCACTCAGGTGAGACTGCAGGGGGTTAGGCTGAGGGCTGCTCTATACAACCTGTTCAGCTACAGTAAGACCACTATAGAGCAAAGCTTTGTTCCAATGAAAGTGGTAGAACTTGCTGGATTACTGTAAAGGGAAAGCGAGGAGAATGGAGTTAACGATATCCTAGTTCAGTTTCCTGCCCCCCTGAGCTGTTTAATACGGAGTATCTGATCTGATATTTTCATATATAATGCAGTCCCACAGAGCACACCTAAAATACATCAGACTATGGAGCCAATATACATACGGAAGATTTGTGTGCCTATAAATCATTATAGCTTCTTAAACTCTTAAGGATAATTCAGTGTGTACATGTAAAACCCTGCAAACTGAAAAACAGATAGTGGTGTTAGTCCTGTTCAACCACACAGTTTCAAATGATCAGTAGGAAACTACTACTCTATCAGCACGAATAGAGAAGAATAATGAACATGGCTGTAGATGATTCTAAAATGAGTCAGGAAGCTCCAAAACCTAGAGAATAAAGATGTTAAATGAGACGACAGTTTTAAGATTTCTGTTAACACAGCAAAAAAGAGCTGCACACCCTGCTCAATTATCTTTAGTCCCAATTTATCTCATTTATTATCATCTTTGCAACATATTGAGCACCACTTATGTCTATATTGTAATGAAGTATACAGCAAAAAAAAAAAAAAACATCCTGAGAATTTCTAGATATTTGTTCTTCACAATACAGAAACTGTGGACTGACTCCAATGTCCATTATTATTTTTCATATACACATCTGCTGATTTTGATGCATATATATATATATATATATATATATATATATATATATATATATATATATATATATATATATATGGCATTTCAGTAGGGTAAGAAAGGCAGTAAAGTGTATAAAACAGATATGTCAGCTAAATAGTCAGGCATTGTACAACCTGTTATTGTGAATAACACAAAAAGATGTATTAATATGTCAAGTAAGTCAAAAACTTTAAACAGTACTGCATGTAGAAACTACATCAAAAACAAAAACACGGATATTCAGCTTTGTTAGATCATGTTCATTACGTTAGTCACTGCAGCAACATCAGTGAGGTGTCACATTACTAACAATTAGACTAAATGGCAGAAATGGTGGCCAAACAGAGTCCTTTAGAAAGATGTTTATACTGTGCATTTTGGTAAAATAGCCTTAAAAGTTCACTAGAATCGGAAAATTTCTTGGCATAGTTGAATAACAAGAGTTCTTGGCATGAAAGTGACAAACCGTGACCTAAACAGTGTTGTGTCCTCCTTCAAAAGCTCAACAACCTCAAAGCTGTTATGTAACAGTCTTGACTCATTTTATTAAAACCAGCGATCTTGCCCCTCGTTTAAGAGGGTGCTGCGTTTTTGCCTGATGCTACTAGCTCGGGAACCTGGGGAAGCCGAGGAAGGACATCAAAAGTGGTGTGTGAGGAAGCAAAAGTGTGGGAAGTCAGTGGGTTTCCGTGCTAGCCCTAACCCTAAACCTAGCCTAGTAGCATTCTAGATAAGGCCACTCAACTAGCCGGCAGACCGCACAGATATCAGCACTATCCGGTAGTTATTACAAAAAGTAATTCTAATGCTCTCGTTACAGGTTAAAAACAAGACTTAAGTAAGTACTATGCTAATGGTGTAGCTAGACACCATTGTTAATTCTGTGTGAGCCGTGGCAGTGCCTCGCTGTAAACCAGCCAATCAGAAAAGAGCTAATTCAATTATTGAAATACTGTTGTAATACTGAATGCATGTATTATACAGCACCATTAACACAGGATAGAAACAATTATTACAACTACTAATAATAGTAACAATACATTTCCAATGACATATGAATTAATATCATTATTTAGCAAATTTTCTAAACCCCAAGGTTGCTTCAGGCAGATTGTAGAAGTGCATGGGGAAAAAAGTAGCAGGTAAAAGCCTTCAGTTAGGCTTTAACAAGCGAAACAGAAGCGCAGTGATGGAGATATATTCCCTTTGCAGGTAATGAGCATAATGCATAATGAGCATGTGCTCACCGTCTCTTATAATTACACACCGATACTGGTGGAATACACTGAGTACTCATCTCCACTCTGTTGTGAGCTCTCACTGTGAGAGCGGTGAACAAGCTGTCCCACTAAAGCATTCGATGTTCCACCAAAATCTGCAGATCTGCACGCCATACGCCCCGCAGCATCCGCAGAGACTGGACGTGTTGACGTGGGCAGACATTGGCAGATGTCCGCTGTACCTCATATGACCCCGCACCTCTCTCTCTCTCTCTCTCTCTCTCTCTCTGGGCAGCTGAGCGAGGGAGGCCGTCGGGCTAATCTACTGAAGTGAGGAACAGCCCGCTTAATAATTAACACAACAAGAGATACGTTGCTTGTGTTTAACCACTGTTTATTCGGTGGCCCAGTTCAATG
The DNA here is from genome assembly GCF_030463535.1 of Salminus brasiliensis. Taxonomy (NCBI): domain Eukaryota; kingdom Metazoa; phylum Chordata; class Actinopteri; order Characiformes; family Bryconidae; genus Salminus; species Salminus brasiliensis. Next base: position 21,083,859 of record NC_132888.1, read on the forward strand.
AAGTCAAAGCGGGTTGCCAGCGAGCGACTCTGCCTTAAAGGGCCCATATCCCACAATAGTCACGGGAGGTCCATGTTTGTGTGGGTTTATATACTAGTCACAGCTGTAGTTTTTAATTTTTTTTAATTTTTTTGCTTTTTTCCAACCTCCCTTACCTTAGAATTAAACAGGCTGTTTTTGTAGCTGACCCTTTATTATATATATATATATATATATATATATATATATATATATATATATATATATATATATGTGTGTGTGTGTGTGTGTGTATGTGTGTGTGTGTGTGTGTATAATCATCTCTGTTCTGACTGGTTGTCCTGTTCTATGCCTCATTTCAAGAACAGGCCATGCTGAAACACTCCTTATAACTTTAATGTGAGTGGGCGGGTTTACACTGGAAACATGTGGAACCTTAACAATGCGTTCATCCTACTTCACGTATGCATACCCATGTGTTCCCTATGTTTACCTATGTTTTCTATTTCAGAAATGTGTTCCATGATATGAGCCCTTTAACATCACTCATTATTGTTTCTTAAAGCTCTCTTTTTAGCATAATTTGGAGAGATACTACAACTAAATGAGCTCTGTGGGGACCTGTTGTAGATAATAAGGCTGATAAGCTATAGAGCTGGAGCCTACACACAAATTCCCCCCTACTGAGGATTCTCCTTCAGGGCTACAATCACACAGTGGTCAGTAATTTGTATGCAGATTCGGGAGGCGGGGGAGTTGCCTTAAACCTTTTTTTTCCCTCTGTTGGAAATGCGACACAGCAGCACTTTGTGGCGAAGCTGGGGGAAAAGAGAGAGGAGAGAGAGCGACTGCAGCAATGTCCTGGCCTGCTTTTTGAGAGAGTGCCCGCCAGTGGAGCGGTCCTGAGACGTTAGCAGTGGGGTTTTATTTTTGGGACGGCCCTTAAGTAGGTCAGTGCAGAGTCTGTGACAGTGCTGTGGCAGTGAGTGTAAACAACGGCGCATGATGTTGTTTTTCTCAGCCTGCCCTGGCACCGAGAGCCACCGGCCGGCCTGCCTTGACCCTCCACCCTCAAACCTTCCTCCATCCCCTTCCACTTTCCAGCCCAGGAGCTCCTCAAAAACACTACTGCTGGACACTGACCCCTGCCCTTTCCGTATGTGCGGCTATTTCAGGACAATCTTCTCCGTTACTTCTGGACATGGGCCGCTGTTGTATAACTCTGTGGGACTTGTGTGACTCTGTATGACGCAGCGCAGCTTTGTGGATTGAATTTTAGGGTTTTGAAAATAAGTGCTCAGATCTCAGAGCGATACCAAAATGTCTCGACCGCCAGCGTGAAAAATCCAACCGAGGAAAAAAAGGTTCTGCAGCCAAAATCACTCCCATCCGCGAGAACGTCTGTGGCTATGGCCCAGTGTTAAACAAGCTTTCCACAAAAAAAACAAAAAAAGCATTTCTGCCCTGCTGTACCCTACACTGGATGTGCTGCCAAGTTGAAACAGAGAGCTGGATGTTTACAAGTTTAGGGAGAGGAGGTAGAAACTTCTGGGCAGCGTTAACACCAGCCCAATGTCCACACGCATTAACTATTGATACAGTATGTGCCACACAGAGTTACAGTTACATGCCAAAGTTTTAGAAGGGGTTATCGTCTTTCTCCCTGCTGAGCGCGGGCGACAGATATCGCACCCTGATCTCACTGTACAGGAACGGACAAAAGTACAAAAACAGGCCTCGTGCGGGACGTACAACTCCGAAGTGTGCCTATTACAAAATTAAACCCTTTCTAATGAGTTAATAAGCTGGCTGCCACGAAGTTGATTAGCTCTTCAAAATCGTGCTTGTAAAAAAAAAAAGGATGGCAGCTTGCTTTAATTAGGACTCAACCTTTATATAGCTTCAACATGTGGATCATTAGCCCCATTGAACACTTTTATGCCCAGAGAGCATATTAATTAGTGCAGTCTGGAATACCTGCGACGGCTCTCATTCTACTGTCTGCACTCTCTCCTGCGGGACAGACGAGGAGCCAGTGAGTGAGAGAGTGAGAGAGATGGAGTGTATAACAGATAGCTGGAGGTCAGTCCTTTAGGGTTCAAAGGCTACTGTTACAGTCATCTGTGTGTGTGTGTGTATTTGTGCGGGTGTGTGTTCCCATGCACTCCCCCAGAGAGAGGGCAAAGTTGAGGGCATGTTTACACCGAAGGTACACGACGTGATACGCTGTTTATTCACTTATGAACCGATAATAAATCACTCAGACTCCATGACTCAGCCACGTTGGATAACCGTTCGTGTACACACTGTGCTCTCCTTTGACTTTAGAGGAACAGTTTGGAGGAAGATGAAATGAACGTGATTTATCACTTGCCTCGGATGCAGTCGATCAGTCAAGGCATGTTTGGAGTCTGAAGTTTACTTCTTCCATTTAGATCAGGAGATGCCTCGCTAATGTTGCTAACAAACACTGGACTTAGACTGTCACCAACCTCAGCTGCATGAATCATGAATCAGCTGCATCCAGATCTTTTTTTTTCCCCACAGACAAATCGATGTGGTTCAGAACATGGTTTAGTCCAGAAACACACATATAAACTTCTCTACAAAGATGAATGGAGGAGCAACTATTTCGAGTACCTATAAACTATGTTTAACTCCACATACTATGTGGTCTGGTTGGGACATTAGGTCAGATGTTATGCAGTTGATAATGTAGTTCCAGTTTTTGCTTAGCTCAAGTGAGATCGAAGCACAGCATTTTCTTAAATAATTAAAACCAAATCGCTGACTGATTTTGGATGCACATCATTTATTATTTTGTCATCTATTTCCAGAGATGAGGTTGGTGACAATCTCAGACTAGTGTTTGATAGCAATGTTAGCCTAGCATCTCCTAAAAAAAGCACAAGTCAGATATCAAACATGTCCTGGCAGACTGACTGCGTCTGAGGTAAGAGATCAAACTTGCTAATTTCTTTTAAGGAAAATATTTGTATTATTATTCCTTTGAAAGAACAGTTTGTTGAAAATTGGCACAGCTCTAAATGTCAGCCAGCAAAGTTCACTTCTTTAACTTTCCGCTGGAGCTATTAGGCTAATGTAGCTCAAAAGTGACAAAGCCTACAACCCACCAGTTCGCATAGTGTACACAGAGCACGAATTGAGGTTTTAAATAGAAATTTAAAGTGGACATTAGACAACATATGAGCCTGAAGGAAGTCTATTTTACATATACTTATATTACAAAGCATACTAACCGCAGCACCGTAGCTCCAGCGTAAAACTACTTAAAAAACACAATATATGCACTAGTTGATTGGCTACATTTGGTGGAGGAGGGATTTGTGATCTATCTAAACAATATGTTTTGAAACTTTAACAGTGTGTTTAACAGTTTGATTTTTTATTTAACTATCATAAACACTCTCATCGATCGCATACAAGAAAGAGCACGGCGCTGTCAGCTGCTGTGTGAACGATCATGTCAGAGATGTGGTGACTCAGAGGTGTAGGTAACTGAGGCGACGTGTGCTCTCACGCACGCGACCTCTGTGCATGCCACGTCCTGACACTCAGTGATGGAGTGCTGAAATACGGCCCTGCTGTGGCCCGCAAGGCATCGCCCCGCAGCACGCTGCCCTGCCCTCTGCCAGCTCTCGGCCTGCTGAAATCTTAGAGCCCTCTCTTCCTCGTGCTCTGCTGAATTATACAGCATGATCACTGCAGCACTGTAAACATCCGCGCCCATAAAACGACGATGCAGCGCAGAGCTCGAGTGTCCGCTAGGAGAGTGCGTCCTTAGGCAAGGTGGGGCGTGTGCCTCTGTGGGAAACTGATGACTGTAAATGTGTGATGGGAACAAGTGGGCAGGTCTAGGTCTAGGCGTGGCGGAAGACGGAGAAGCCTCCTACCTGTGTGTGTCTGCCTATGGGCCTCCAGGACGTCCTCTTTGGAGAACTGCGCTCCACACTGATCACACACCAGAGCTTTTGGTCCAGCTGCAACACAGACAACAGGGGATTTAGTTAGTTAGGACTTTTACGGACCGCAGTGTAGCTTTTCTGATTCACTTGAAATGTCCATGCTGTGTCTGATGTAAAAGCTCAGTTTGTTGGATGAGCTACATGAAAGTATAGCTCAGAAGATCTGTTGTAATAATGAATTCCTGACTTGCCACAAGCAGGAGTGGAGGATACAGGGTAGAAATCTGTATCTCAAGTGAAAGTGGAAGTTTGATGTTTCCCAATCACACACCCTGGTGTAGGTACTGGAATGGTGAACAGCATTTTATTATTATTAAATTGCTGCTAACACAACGTCATCTGACAGCTCAACAACTTTGGAATTCTGTTACGTCAGTTAACAGGCATCCCCTTTCTGTTAGCATCACACTGAGTGACGAGGAAGAGAGCTTAATATCCTACCCACCCAGCATGAGAACGAAACCAGTTATGCTATCTTGGACTCCTAGCCACTGATGCTTTTTTTGTTTGGTGGTGTGTAGTGCAGCAACTACTAACAATATAGCCAAGACAACGTAGCAGATTCATGGAAGGTTTCATTTCACACTGATATGAACCTGAAAACAAGAACTATAACTGACTGGAAAGAGAAAAAGAAAGATTAGGGTACCTGGGGAGGTTTTAATGAAAACAATAAGGAATAAAACAATGTGTAGATCTCCCAAAGCAGTGCCTAACAATGCCTCACTACAGCATTTTCAATGTGATGCATTGGTATGCAAGGCATCCCCAAGCCTTCACACTACCACCACCATGCTTCACAGTGAGTATGAGGTTCTTGCCATGAAAAGCATTTCATTGTGAGAAGAATACTGTCATGTTTTCAGTGAGCGATACCATTGGTCCATCTTATCCAATATACTCTGGATTTTCGGATGTGACAATTTCTCAACTTTTTGTTTGTTACAGGTTGAGGTTGGGTTTTGGAGCTTGGAGTGACGATACACACCTAAGTTGACTCTATTTTTACACATTTGGAGACTGTTTTTTATCTTGACTGGTGTTTTATGGTGAATTGAACTTAAATATATGCCACTTTTATGTTCATTTCCAGCAATTTAATTGGTATCAACCAGCTGTGCCACATTTCAATAATATTCTCAAAAATGCATCTTTACTAAATCCAGTTAAATCACTAATTCTGCTCTATTTGCAAGTAAACAATGTCAATGTATGTCTACAACGTACTTGCTTGGCTGTTCTCTCTACTACTTGTAAAAAGGAGCTCTCCTTTTGTTACAGCAGAAAACTTCACAACTTACTTCCGAAAGGTTATCAATAGACAACAGAGGCACTTGATCGTTCCCACAGTGTGGCACTGCCTTTTATCTGTTTTAGGGCTTTTCAAATCAATTTGTTGATTCTGTGCAGAAGTCGGTCTCAAGAGTTGATCTGAGATCAGTTTCCCAGCTCCTTGGTTAATGATCAAAAAGGCTATTTCCCCTCATTGCGTCAAAGAACAGAAAAAAAACACTCATTTTCAGCCCAGCTCTCAAATAATTAAGAGTTATGCACACACTGAGGAAGGCCCGAGCTGAAACATCTGTGTTGCCAAATGCGCTTCCAGCACATAAAATAAATCAAAAAGAAGCCACATAGCCTCGTGCGGTCTCGCTGTGAGAGGCTTGATTCGTTTCCGATATTTAGGTGGTTACCAATGTATATAAAGCTGCTTGAGAGGTGTGTTTGTGTACTGGAGCCTTGACATCTTCCAGGAAAACATTTATATTTTGTGGCCCAAAACACTCCGTTCTCCAGACTGCAGTGCATAAAGATGATCTACTTCTGTAAATTTCCCACCCCCTCCCCATCCATGCCCCCCCAAAAAATTGTGTTCGCTTCAAAACTGCCTTCATGCATTTACTGCATGTCAAGCAAGTGAAACATGAGATTATTTACCAAAATGTCAGTATTGTCCTTTAAAGGTTTGGCTTCACTTCTCACAGAGGGAATTGTTTTTGATACAAAAAAAATCCCCTTTACCCCCCCAACACACACACACACACACCAACGGAGAGCCGTGACACAAAGTCTCTTGACAGAACCAGAGAAATGTTCTTCTATCAAACAATAGCTGCCAGCTCTCTCTCGCCGCGCTTTCATAAAAGTCCACAAACTAGTCAGAAACGAACAAACAGCCATACATCCTCCAGGATATGAAACCATGACTGTGTGCATCTCCATGCTGACTTTTGACAGGTTCGGCATGTCGTCCTCAAAGGCTAGAAACTTTACTTTTTTGCTGCTTTGCTGGGGGAAAGCATACAGCAGTCGGCCCACCTGTGCTCCACCCACACGCGCTCTTTGCTTGCAACTGTTGCTTTGAGGACTGTTGACAAAAATCCTGTTCAAGCTAATGAGACACTGACAAGTGAAATTTAGAGTGCTTCGTAACCTACATGAATATGCGAAGGGTTTGATTCCAAAAGGCAATAAAAGCCATTTCCAATTTGATATTAGTTTCAAATTAATTTGATACAATTTGATATTTGACTAATTTGATATTAGTTTCATTTTTTCGGTAAAAAAGGCTGCTGGAATAAAGCTTGTTGTGCAATCCAATGATTCATTTATTATTACCCCATTACTAAAGATATTAGTTATCAGTGACAATAATGCCAACATATCTTCATATAATATTACATACAATATTTAGTGTAGTGTAGTTTTCTGGTAGCACTTATTTGTAAGCTTATTTGGATGGTCTACTGTAGATGCCTCAACTAACATTCAACTAAATGTGTAGTAAACGACTACCTGTCCATAGTGAACTTGGCAACACACAAGTTGTTCAGTCAGGCACATCACATCGTGACAGAGAAAAGAGCTTTCTGAAGACCATATAAAAAGGCTGTGGACATCTATCAATCTGGAAAAGGTTACAAAGGCACTTCTACAGCTCTAGGGCTTTATCAAACTACATTCTGAGCCCTACTGTCTACATAGAGAAAGACCTGAGCAGTAGTCAATCTCCCTAGGTGTGGGCAACCTCCTAAAATCTCTCCAAGAGTAATGTATGAACAAACGACAGTGTTAACAGTGTATGAAGAATATGGATTTGCGTGTCACTTTTACCAAGAAACAACTAGATGATCCTCCTGAATTCTGAAATAATGAGTTATAGAGCTTTTCGGGCCGACATAGGACTTGTTATACACTGCTGTTCATGGTAAGGTCATCTGTTTGTGAGCAGAAGTGTAGTTGAATCATGCAACAAGACCACCTGGAGTCTACCTTGAATGTTTACAAAAATAGGACATTTAATTTTGTATGGGTGCAAAAGGTTTTGTTGTTGTGTGACTGAGTCAAAGTTAACATGATGACAAATCACCATTGTTTATACCCTAATTTCAGTCTAGCTTAGGAGTGTTGCATATCATGGAATCTCATGTGATGTTTACTGATGACCGGTATTTAGGAAAGAATGAACACATCTCCTGATGTGTTGCTGGAGCACAAGTTCTTAGTCTTTGAAAAGGAGACTGAGGAGCTAGTTAACCTTACACCGTGTAGATGAATCCCAGCAGGTCGGAGCTGGATATAATGTTCTTTAACTTTAGGGGCAATTAAGGACACACATCTGGACACACAGTGGACAGTCAGGCTTCTCATTCGAGACCACATAAGACAACAGGATTTAGGTCTTAAATGTGACGAGAGAACTAGTACGCGCAAGTCTAATAATGATGTGCATCATTCCCTCAACCCTGTGTCTGAAGCGAGGAGCTATTAATAGTGTCCCTGTGCCACCTGTAGAGCTGGCCTAGTCTGCCACACAAACAGTGAAGTAGGCCACGAAATGTCCTTAATTTAAGCAACCACGCTGAACGAACCACACCACAATCTTCAACAAAAAGGAGAAAGTGTTTTTAATTGGGTTGTGAGGTTCTGGACGAAAACCATTTGCTGCTGTCTGAAGATTTCAAAGCCCTAAAGAATGAAGAGTAAAACAGCGGTTTGGCTAAATCATACTCGGCTTGAAGATGGCTGGTACTGCTGGCACTTTTGTCCATATTTATGAATAACAGTTGGGCATACAGTAAACATGTACTGATTTCAATACTGCATCAATGCAGCCTTAAATTCCCTCATTATCCCTGTAGTGTAATGCAATTAAGACGTATTAAGAGTTTAGAGAGCCCTTCACCATCAGGTAGAGCCGTTCTCCAAGGATTTCTGCCACTCTGCTCCTCCGCAGGTGAGCTTTAACTGTTTTCACATGCGAACAGCGAACCGCTCTGACCCGGGCTCCCCCTGCCTCCCCTTGACATGACTCCGCTTCACAGATACAGCACACGTACCAGACAGGCATCAGTCTGTGCATTAAAGCGAGGCCTTTCACTGCCTATCCTCTTCAGTCTCACGTCCAGCCTCAGAGCATCCCACCAGTTTTCAGTGGAGGGAAAAAAAAAGTCAATAAAATCTAAATCTATAATGACCCAAGGCTCGTCAAGTATCTATTTTCGCTCAGCTGCCTCTAAATGGCTTTATTATGAGTCATTAAAACGCCCACAAGCTCGAGGAAGCCAGCCAGCTAGCGCCTAAATTTAGCCTCTTCCCCACATACCCTTTTTCTTCTTCTTCTCATTCTCGTACCGCTGCCCCCAAAGCAAAGTGGAGCTGCACATGTGCTTTCAGACACATGACAAACCGTCAGTGAAGAAAGAAAAAAAGAAAGAAAGAGAGAACAAGAAAAAAACGAACATTACAGGATTCCAGCACTTAGTGCTTCAACCTCTAAACAATTACGACCCTGCAGTGGCGTGAAAAAGGTTTCCACCTCGTCTGAATTTCAGACCAAATTACAGAGGGAATTAGGATCAGTGTAACCAGAGCTTCGGTTAATGACCAGCCTAGATTTTAGCCAGCGCTGTTCCATCTAAAACTAACTTGGCAACTTGCAACTTGTCCAGACAGGCACATGGTGCCACAGAGAAGAGAGATTTCTGAAGACCATCTAAAAAGGTTGTGGACATCTATCATCTATCAATCTGGAAAAGGTTAAAATACCACTTCTACACCTCTAGGGCTTTAGCAAACTGCATTTGGAGCCCTACTGTCTAAATAGAGAACAGCACTCAATCTCACAGGTGTGGGCGACCTCCTAAAACCTCTCCAGGAGTCAGGTGGGCTGAAGCTAAAGCGCAGCTGGGTCTTGCAACAGGACTACCTCAAGTCTAATCTCGCAGTGATTTTAAAAAACTGAATTTCTGAAAGGGCCTAGTCCAAGTCAAAATTCCTGACCTAAATTATTTGAACACTTATTCAAAGTGAAGCTTAACAACAACAGCAACGACACAGTCATGCACTCTTGCATACGTACACACACACACACACACACACACACACACAAACCCACACAGTCCAATGTCCCATTTGTTGAAAGTAGCAGTGTCTGCACCCATGTATGTGTATGTGATGTGTTCTTTTCTGACATGGCTGGCTTCGCTCATCTGCATCCTAGCCCCCCCTCCATCCCCAAGACAGTCGCAGCTCACTGCACCATGAAGTAATGAAGCAAGTCCAAAATTCAATAGCCTTCTGTTCTGCTTTTGAAGGCACACAGTGTACTGTACTGAACTGCCCACGAAGAACATTTGCCTCCAAAAACAGCCTCGCACACAGTCACCTTCCATCAAAACACTTTGACAGCATACAGAAATAAGTGGCCGGCACATGCTAAATACCAAATCAGCTTGCTGGAGAATGGAGCTCCTGCTACTTGGCAACCGTTAGGATCCGAAGCCACCGAATCCAGTGGCGGGTCAACAACATCGGAACCGTTTCTGTTCTATAAAGGCGGGATTAGATTTTGGTTAAGGACTGAGAACAGAGGATTAAATTCAATTATCATAAATTGTCGCCTTACGACAATGGAAACGGGATAATACCACTTATCTTGGAACTGGCAGGAGCCAAGATGAGCCGCGAGGCCTTTTGGGAATTAGTAGCTGCTTTGAGCGAACACAAAAGCCAGGCTAAAACAATACAACTCTTTTATATACATTTATTTATATAACTATTGAACACTTCAGTAAGTATTAATGGCAGTGTGCTAACGCCTTGTATGACAGAAGATCAATGCTAGGCCTTTTAACTCTTATTGCAGTCAATAACAAAGACATGGTGCAATTTTATATCAATTATTGCTCTCTTTTAGCTCCTTGAAACAAGTCTAATTTTCACATACGTACATGCTGATGCTAACTGTACATTAATGCATACAATGTAGCAATTGGGAGATTCATCTGACATTCATTTATTCATTCATTGACATTACAGTAATGTTTGTATTTTAAGTTCTTTAACGTATATATTGAAATTAACTGGACCACTTCCATACTGAATAGCTCAATCTGCAACCAGGACCAATTCTGGGCTCGTTTGGGGAGATCATATTTTGGGGGGTTTATATGTGTGACAGTGAGTTTGAACACAGTTTACACAGTCCACCTAAATACGGATCGATTACTTCATATGTCGTCTTTGTGTGCAGTTTTTTCTAAAAAGTAAATAACAAATGTATTCCTTTGCTGCTCTGACAATAAATGATAATATATGGATAGCAATTGCAAATGGGAATATCCTTTTTTGATACTGTTTTATTATATGATTTTAAAATTTATATTATTATATACATTATAGTCACGATTCTTTAGGTAGGGTGCGCCACTCGTTCAGTGATGTGGTTAATGAATGTGTGGTAGTGGTGTAATGATACATGTAGTTTTGATTAATCGCCATTGGTACATGCAATCACATCAAGAACACGCGGTGCATGCTATTATGGTAAATACGGTAATTTCACAAGCACTTGCGCCACCCGGAAGGTATAAGCTGTTGGATTTTCATGGTATTACATGTCCTGCCCTGAATTCTTTTATGCAGAATCTTTTGGTTTTGGAAATATCAGTTATATCAGTGTTTAAAATCTGAATCTGCTAGCAAGTTTAGTGTGTCAAAATATCATGATAAATATTGTATATTGTGAAAATATTTTTGTTATTGGCGATATCATCCAGTCCTGGAAAATCCGCTACTTTGAGCTATCAGCCGGCTCCTCAACATGTATAAGACTAAAGCACCTGGGGAAGATGTGTTAAACACTCAGACAGAGGCTGGCACGGGGCACACACTGACACACCCTTTAACATTCCTATTTAACAGTCTGAACACGCATACACACATTTACCCCCCCCCCCCCCCCCCCCACACACACACACACACAGATCCATCACATCCTGTTGTAACAGCCAGAACACTCAAGCGACCCCTCTGTCATCTAGTCATCTCGTGGAGTGATTCTCAGCAGGCCTGCTGTCCCTCTTTCCGTCTTAATTTCCCCACACAAACACACACACACACACAGATACCCACATACGCACACACACACACACGGTTTCTGTTTTTGTTTTGTTTATTCGGGCCTCCTTCCCTCCTCCCCGCCTCCGCCCCGACGCTTACGCCGTTTTCGGAGAGCGAGCAGTGGCTTGGAGAGCGCTCAAGTTTGATTAATTTTGGGATTTGGGTACAGTATGTTCCTGGACACGCATCTGCGAGCGATCATAAATGCTCCGGAATGCTGGCAGAACATCCAGACCTGCAGGCAGCTGATGATGTCATCAGAGCGAGGGAAGAGCTGGCGTGCCGCCAACCATCTCAAACACTGCTCCCTCAGACGGCCAGACGCACAGAGAGCGAGGGAGAGAGCGAAAGGAGGAAAACAGAGATAGAGCGAGAGAGAGAGAGACACACACACAGGGAAATAGACGGGGGAGAGAGATATAAAAATAAAGAGAGTGAGAGAGAGAGAACAGAAGACAGAGCGTTGTGTGTCTCTGCACTCTGAGGCCAAATGCTTCACATATTTATGATTCTTCTTTCTTACGTTTTCATGCTGTGCGTGAACAGGTGCAACAGAGGGAGGGATTAAATGTGGAAATAAATCTAATTGGAAAATAAATCTTGGTTGTTTTTAGGCCATATGATGCTCACACGGAGTATTTAGACAGTGAAGGTTTGTTTGTCCGTTTCTCTGCATCAGATAAAAAATGAAAGCACTTGAGCCGCCCTGGCAAACACTAACACTTCCCGTCTTTATTAACCCAAACATCAGTGGGTAAAGGCCTGAATTACACATATTCAAAAGACAGGAAGAGAAGACCTCCACAGAATGGGGAATTAATGGGAGAGAGAGGGAGAGAGAGGGAGAGAGAGAGAGAGAGATATGAGTAAACACAAAAACTGAATGAAAGAAAGAATGAAAGTAATGTGAATTTGGAGTGAAGAGCCATCAGAGCTTCGCTGCAGCCATAAGTTAATCAAGTCAAGTGAGGTGTGCAACCCCGCCCCTCTGGAGAATAGACTACAGACTTTATCAGACAACTCCAGCCACACACACACTCTCTCTCACACACACACACACACACAGACACCTCCTGGCTGCCAGTTTGAATGCTCTTCTAGCTCATCTGCGACGAGACAGTAGCCAGAGAAAGGCCACCTAACTCTAAACACCACATTCAGTAAGTACTAATCCCGATCCACAGTTAGCATCAATCCCCACACCCAGTAGGCATCAAACCCCACACTCAGTTACTACTAAGCCCCATCCCCAGTTAGTATCAAACCCCTACACTCAATTAGCATCAAATCCCACACTCTGTAAGCATTAAACCCCACAGTCTGTAAGCATTAAACCCCACACTCTGTAAGCATTAAACCCCACAGTCTGTAAGCATTAAACCCCACAGTCTGTAAGCATTAAACCCCACACTCTGTAAGCATTAAACCCCACAGTCTGTAAGCATTAAACCCCACACTCTGTAAGCATTAAACCCCACACTCTGTAAGCATTAAACCCCACACTCATTTATCATCAAACCCCACACTCATTTAGCATTAAACCCCACACTCATTTATCATCAAACCCCACACTCATTTAGCATTAAACCCAACACTCATTTAGCATTAAACCCCACACTCAGTTAACATTAAACCCAACACTCATTTAGCATTAATCCCCACACTCAGTTAACATTAAACCCAACACTCATTTAGCATTAAACCCCACACTCAGTTAACATTAAACCCCACACTCAGTTAACATTAAACCCCACACTTAGTTAACATTAACCCCCACACTCAGTTAACATTAAACCCCACACCAATTTAGCATTAAACCCCACACTAATTTAGCATCAAACCCCACACTCATTTAGCATTAAACCTCACACTCAGTTAACATCAAACCCCACACTCATTTAGCATTAAACCTCACACTCAGTTAACATTAAACCCCACACTCATTTAGCATTAAACCCCACACTCATTTAGCATTAAACCTCACACTCATTAAAGTGACTAAATAATAAAATATTCAGTGACAGCATTAGCTCCAGCCTATCCCACGGCACAAAAACAGGGCTGCAAGATTGGAGCAGGAAGCCTTGGCAAGTGGAAAGGAAGAGAGAAATAAAGCTATTTCACAATCTAATTCGTGCCTGAAGGATTGTGCAATAAGGCCCTTCATGGAGATAAACTGATGGGAAAATATGTCTCACTGGAAGCTTTCCTCACTAAACAATTACATAACGTTTTACACACGAATACACAAGAAAAAAGCTTTTAAGCATTAGAAGTTATAATGATCACCAGCAATAACAGGAACACTCTGTAGTTTGATATGAACTTCTCACTTGTAGAAAACAAGCAGGAGAAATGATGTTGGAAATTTTTACTGAATACAATAGTTGTGTTCAAAGTTCAAATTTGACTTTGATAAAGTCTATCATTGTCTCAGACCCAAAACTGTCAATACAGAATAGAAATCAAATGTAAATGTAATTAATTATGTAACAAACCACATCATTAAGCAATAACTCTTGTCTTATAAAGGTGAACTGTTTAAGTGAGTTATGTGTGCAGCTACCGGCTACAGGCTGTCCCCACCCTGATGGGTGTTCCTGTCATAACACTTATTCACTTAGGAAAGGTAGCTGGCAAGCCTTCACTGTACATACTGTACCTAATAACATGGCCAGCTGCCCAGCCTGGAGTCCTGCCAGCTTCACAATGTTACAAACAGTGGACGTCTGTAGTGGCTGGAGGAGCAGGAGCATGGGAATAACCCAATTGTGACTCAGTAATTCCTGACCCCAGCTGACCGAAGGGCAGCGCTGTATCTGGTGTAAATAGTTTACTGTACACATCAACGGAAAGAACAGAGGCTGTACTACAGCAGATAGCGACAGATATTAACTCTACTGATCTGAGGCTGGGGGACTGTGTTGATTGTGAGCTAGTGTCCAATCACTTTCAGCAGTCTTGGTCTGGCTTACTTCAGAGCTGGATGATGCATACTGGTATTCACTGAACCCAACAATGTGTGTCTTAGAGAGACTGGAATGTGGTTTCTGTTAACACTGACTGGATCAAGTTTCCTTTGATGTAAATTTAGGAAAGCAGAACAAAACAGCCCAATTAAGCAGTATAGATTGGCAGTGCTCAGAAATCAGGGGGTCATTAGCTTTATTAACCCATTGAGGCCTAGGCAGATTCGCCTAGTCTTCTCTGTTAATAGGGTGAGTTTTAAAGCTGATCTAAAACTGTGTGATGTAACAAAGTTAAACATGCATGTATTTAAATGTAGGCTTTGCCACACATATCTTTTTTTGGGAAAGACAACACATGAATAAGAATGGAAGTCACACCTCAGTGGCCTTTCATCACTGCTCTGATTAAACCAAACAATAATAAGCGCTTAATGATCCAAACTGTGCTCTGAATGACAATAAAGGAGGCCATGCTCTTTATAAGACAGTGAAGCACAGTAGACTGTCGGAACCAAAAAACATACTGTACCGGTACATTTATGTTCATCAAGCTAGAAATATAGCATAATCTCATAAATAGATCTTACTGATGCTTTTAATGCTCAGAAAATAGTCATCCCTGTCATTGTGTTGAACATTGAGCTGGGCAATATGACGATATTTTATTGTATCATGATGAATTCTGTTATTACGATAACAATATGCTTTGCTAAGCATATGGAGGAGACTGTCAGTGCTTAATAAACACTGATCAGCTGCAGGTTTCATTACAGACAGTGTAATTAGACTGGCTTAATTAGATGAAGAGCAGCAGATGTTGAATAAAAATCACTGTGTTGAGTACGGGAGAGGATCTAAATAGTAGTTTTTAAGAATCTGTCGCTACTGATGTTTTTAGTCTGTGATTACATGTATCGTGATAAATATCGTGTAAAAGTCTTTAGATATCGTGATATAATGTTTTGACCATATCAGCCAGCCCTAGTTGAACACTTTCATTGCTAAAATAGCTCAACTTTTAGGGATAGTTTAAAACCATTTTTGGGCCAAGTTGACAAATATTAAGTTAAATATATAAAATGTAAATATAGTAGTATTTTATAATATATCATTATTTATAATAATCATCTAAAAATATGTGATATAAATATACATGTTTTATACATATGTTTTTACATATCAATTGTAGTACTAAAACTGTGCCTCCAAACACACAAAATAAGTACAGATTTTGATGCAGAAACAGTGAAAGGCTACCTCTACTGTGTGAAGCAACTCTAACTGGTATTAACAGTAATATTCATCATGGCAAGTAAACAGTCAGTTCTTAAAGTTAATGTGGAAGCAGAAAAAATGGGCACCTCGTGACAGGGTCATGTGTGCCCAAGGCCCATTGATGCGACTCGTGGAGGGCCCACCTGGGAACTCACAGGACTTAAAGGATCTGCTGCTAACAGCTTGGTGCCAGATACCACAGGACACCTTCAGAGGTCTTGTGGAGCTCATGCCTCGAATGTTCAGAGCTACTTTGGAACCTTTAACGGCTGATTTAAAAACAAGTTAAAGAGGTCATTGTCGGTGGGTTAATAAGAACTTACTTACTGGTGTCATTAACTGTGCGGTACATTTCTGGACAATTTAGAATGAATGCAAACAAATGATGACACTTCAAAAACTAATCCATACACTAGATGTCCAAATGTTTGCTTACACAGATGTGCAAATGCACACATACACAGCTTGTAGAGAAGTACTGCCAATAGAATAAGACTCTCTGGTGCAGATAAATATGGAGCAACACCCAGCATTTAACTGTGGAGCAGTGGAACTCTGTTATCTGGAATGATGGTGCTATATCCAACAATATTGGCCTCCCTGACTCTCTTGATGCTAAACATAATCAAATCCTCACAGCAATGCTCCAAAATCAAGTAGAAAGCTTTCTTCCCTGGACAGTATAGGCTCTGTCTCTAGTTTGTTGTAATACTCTTGATTTTGGAAGAAACAATGTATATGCAGGAGTCCAAATACTTTTGTCCATATTGTGTACCTTTTTTTAGCTAGTTAGAAGAACACTGGTTTGCTTCCAGAGCTTATAAAGCACGGTGATATTGAGTTTTAACCCATTCTGTCCAGTACTAACTTTAACAAGAGGTTTCAAAGGTCTTGAGGTCAGGGGTACCTGAGTGAGACAGCATGTGCATCCTCAGCCGCAAACTGTCCAAGAAGTGCTTCCCGCAGAACTCACAGCCGAAGGTCTTCATGTCACTATGCAGTTTCCTGAGGAGAGAAGAAGGCGTATGGTGTTCAGGAGCCCAGGGCTTGATTGTTATACAGCAAACGTGCATTAGAGTGACTGTGTTAATATTACAGTGGACACTAGCACTCATAGTGATGCTTCATTTGTAGGCTCCGACTAAAGTACTAACAACATAAAACATTTCTAACACATGCAATAGTCATCTACATATGCATTCATAAACTATAAGCTTATATATATATAAATATGTGTGTGTGTGACTTTAGTGAGTCGAGTGCATGTTATAAACCTTTTATGAAGGCTTAAATAGAGACCCTCGGATAAAGCGTTGCTGAGAGTGCGGCTGCATACAGGAGCACAGTGAGGCTTCTGAGAAAGGGCTAACAGGTAATATAAAAGTGAAATCCAATGTAACTCCGTTGTGGTTAATGAGTTCACCCAGAACGTCAACATTTACAAATGACTTTTTCCATGAAGCGTTTTCAGCCTGATACTAGAGCCTTTTAAACGGTAGGAAATGGAGCGTCAACGCTCGCCGTAATCAGCAGAACAGCAAATTGGGACTCAAATTTCCTTGTAATTTGGTATGTTTACAGTAGATCTCTGGGTAATTGGCTTCTTGTTTCGAATGCAGAGCAAAAAGCACTGATGTCTCAAGGGGGCCAAGATGCTTTGTGGGCAAACAGTGAAAATGTTGAAATAATTCTAGTATAAAAGCATCGATTATCTGAGAATATGACTGGAAAATAATTTCGACAGCTACTAGGAATCTCTGACCTTTCTGCATATTTATTTAATCAGGAAAAGAAGCAAATTTCAATAAAACGACCTGACGCTAACTAGTATGTACATGCACGTCGGCGCTGGAATGGAACAAACATGAGGCACAGACACATGTCCCTCTAGGACTACCTCCGCAGCCTAATAAAGTATTTACCATCCAGACAGAGTGACCTGATGGTTTGAGAGAAAACACTTACGGGCTAAGATTTATCAAAAATTAAACACACGCTTCAGAGTGGGTACACAGAGAGCCTGGGCAAATATGTACAGTCCATTTCGATGGAGCTCGGTCGAAATCGTTAAGAAAACATCATCAAGTCCCAATCCAACACGTCCGTTGCCTCTGTCCTCTAATCTGGCCCCCCTCCACCCCCGCCCCCCTTTTTTGTTCTAAATATTTGCTTTAAATCGAATGTGTTTAATGCCGCTGAAATTTCCTGGCAGTTTGGTCTGTTTATCTGAGTCATGCTGTACATATCAATGACTTGCCACCCCCCCTCCCCCGCCTCCCCATCCCTCCACCAGCCCTTTCATATGAATTCCAGCCACACACCCAGACACACTGCAGGCGCGTGCGGCGCATATACGAGCAGCAGGCTGCGCCCGGCTCAGCCGTAACCTTTATTCCTGCTATAGAGCCCTTAATTATTACTGCCCTACAATCAGCGGCCCCAGCCTGCCAGCGCGCATGCACGCCACGTAGGAACGTGACAAAATTCTAGACGCTTTTTGGGCTGAGGCTCGTCCAGGAACGGCTTCGGCGTTGACAAAAGGATTCAAAGCAATTACGTATATTAGAGGTAAATCTCCAAATGAAATTATATCCTACCTCTCAAAAATAACGGTTTGTAAATGCTTCTCGGTTGGGCATGTGGTTCTAGGGAAAACCTTCCACAATCTATCCAAAAGCGTCCTTCAGTAGCAACTGTTGCTAGGTTGGGCAATCAAAAGCTTAACAGTTGGCAAACATCCCATTCAAGTCAATAATTTTGTGTGCAGACAGAACAGATTAGATAGATCAGATATAGTTGATCTTACACTGGCATTGGGGTAAATCTGTCATTTCTAACCTATCCGATACTGACGAACTTCAACAACACAGTGTAACTGCATGGCATGTTAACTATTAGCATGTAATTAGCATGTAAAACTAGAAACCTCTATTTAGCAAATTTTCCATTACAGTTACACTTACTACAACGGCTCATCATTAATAATATACCTGCCAATGTTCTTTAAAGCTGCCCAGCCTCACATCAGTTGCTACGAAAGGGCAGGATTTCCTAATGAGAAGTTCTTGTTTTGTTTTGTTTTTTAAACCCAATTTTCCTCCCCAATTTTGGACACTCTCCCTCCATCACACTTGTAGGAAAGCGCCTGGTACCCAGCTCTGATGCATTGGCTAGCAGATGCCTGTGCCGGCCAGCATCACACTGAAGTGGTGTGGGGAGAAAGAGATCTACCCAACTACCCACCGGAGAGACCAAGGCCAATTGTGCTCTATCAGGCTCTGGCTGCTGATGGCAAGTTCTTTAACCCCCATATCTCATTGATACCCACATATCTCATCCACTGAAAAGGTTTGTTCATCATCTTGAAAAACCACTAAATATGTGGGATGTTCTAGAGCCCCACAGCCCCCACAGCGGCGCCCTATGGGTCATTGATGCCAGAAAGGAACGACGAACAATTGATAGTAAACACCTTTCATTAGGTGGGCATAATATTTTCTGATCACTTTTCATGCTATTTTGTGTTGCACCATTGCCCAGAAGAAGTCAATGTATACAAGATATACTGAGTAATGACAATAAAACCCACTGACTCGGCTTGATTTCACCCAATGAGGGGTGGTTTCTGATTTTTGAACAGTGTTGTATATTGTGGGCCAGCATTATTGGCATTGAGCTTCTGGGTCTGTACACTATGAAAAGAATGATTGATCCAGGTCAATCTGTCTCATAGCTGGCATGTGCTACTCGTGTGTGTGTGTGTGTGTGGGGAGGCATTTTGCAGTCCAGGAACATCTGCTGTGTCATCCCTCCCAGCAGCCACAACACAAGAGTCTGAAGCAGTTTGTCTGACTGAACCCTGCCACCCATAAACAATCTCCACTCAACCGCAGAGAGCACAGCCGAGCCGGCCCAGCAGTCAGATGCTCAGAAAAAAAAGAAGAAACAACAAAAAACCTCCCTGCGCTGAATCCAAAGGTTCGCTTACGCAAAACACACCTAATGCCAGAGGATGGCTGATCAAAGAGGCTGAGAAATACCTGCTGAACAACATCCCGTGAAGAAATCAATACCACTTCTACACATCTTTCCCCACAACGGAGGCTATTGTAACAGGGAAAGGTGCTCCTATAAAGACAGTACACCTCATGACAGCTAAGCAAATGGTTTGAGAGAACCCAAGGTCCAGCTAGAGATCCATTAGCAGCACTGTTCCCAAAAATACGTTTAGCCCCTAAATAAAAAAAATATATAATAAAAAAAAAACATCCGGGAAGTAAACATTGGAGAACACAAATCTTACAAATACGCACAGTGCTGGCCATTCGTTCAATCATCTAGCGGAAAAAAACAATTCCGGCTGGATTGAGAAAAACAAATGTGAAAAGATAATGGTCCATTAGTCTCTACGGGCCGTGTGTTACACATTCCCATTAAAATGCAGACATTAAAATGTCGACTTTCTCTAAAGAGACAAATCGTCGAGCTGTCTGCTCGAGACAGGGCCGAGTGCTTGTGTTTTCTGGAGTGGGCCACTGGAAGTGGCTTTGATTAATGGCAGGCCGAGCCTGAGCTGCTGGAGCACCTTCCCCACTGAGAGAGCAATTCAGGAACTGATGTGTGCTGAGGGATACTAGAGCACTGCTGAATTACCAATGAGCGAGCCTGAAGAGAGGCATTTCCCACAATGGGGAGAGAAAAGCTGGAAGCATGAATGAAGCCACCACTGACCTTGTTGCTGCCACTTACACAGAGAGGAAATAACATGCAGCATAAGATATATATGGCCCCTCACACTGGGCTGTTGAATATCCCGTCCTACGATGTTGGCTACAAACAGCCGTCAGGTTTTGGGGTCTTACTGAAACCTGTTACTGCTACAGTCTTACTAAGCAGAGTGAGCGAAATCCCAGCAGATGTTAGTGCAAAAAAAGCATGAACCTCTCACGCTGGGCTGCGGAACATACCATCAAATCAATTTGCCACATGTGAGTAATAGGATTTGGGCGTTTTCAGCCTCAGTCTAGTAGAACGTCCTGTAAAAGAGGGCATGTGCAGGAGAAGCAACATCGCATCACTATTATATAAAACCAGCCACATTCCTCCAAAATGACTTCACAGCTTCAACAAGGCTTTATACCCATTTAGCCGGTTCATCTTTGTCCGTTACAGAGAATCCTATTCTAATGGCAGTACTTCTCTACAGGGACCAGATAAGCTCTGTGTGCATTTGCACACCTGTGTAAGCAATGGGTGCCATTAAAATAGCTGAATGCATTCATTAGAAGGAGTGTCCACAAACATGTGGACACATAAAAATATAAAATTGGATTCTATGTAATTAGTGTGAACTGCAAGATCAACAATGTAGGAGGCAAACCAATACAAATCCAGAATGCTAAGGACGCAGCAGCCATATCGGGGCTTCAACGAACAAGGCTTTAGAGGTGAGCCTGGATGGTGCTCTGCTTCATACTCCTCGACAACCACTTTGCTCCCACAATTCCAGGAGCAGCAGATCCGTGGATGATGTTTTTGTCTCTGACAGAGGCTTGTTGACCAGTGCTAGAGATTCTCCCGCAGTTTATCTCTGTGCTAGATGCTCAGTGACCTGAAGGCATTGTGAGAGTGAGACCACTTTCATAATGACACTACTGAGCAGTCCCACACAGAGAAAAACCCACTGAGGGCCTGAGCAATCTTCAAGGTCTATTGTAGCATCTCTTTCTCAATTTCTCAGAATGCCCTGCCCAACACTTCAAATGTCAGGTTGGGCTGGAGCGGTGGGCAGGTTAGAAGTGTGTCTGATTCGTTTAGCAGCCTAAATGGTTATTCTAGCACTACAGAACCAAGGTTAGAACCTGACTGAAAGCCTAAATATGTTCTCGTACCACTTTTCCATGATTGGTGTCTAACCTCTCGCCCCGGCCCCCCTTGCAAACCAACCTTACGGACAATTGCTATGGAAATCATGTGAGAAAGATCATGTGTTGGTTAGGATTAGACCTGTCCAACAACAGTACAGCAGTTTGGTTGCACTGCATTACCAAATCGACCTACAGAAATGGTCTAAAATGACCAGAAGTTTTAGAGTTAGAGTTTTTTATGTCTTTTATGTGAGGAGTTTTAGTTTGGTGACCTCTTTACAGTTTTAATAGATGTTTTCTTCAAAAAGGCAAAAACCTTCATGATGCCAAGTTCCATGAACACAGATGACATACATGTACATATACCACACCTACAGATGTAGTACGTGATCTGCCAAAGTTCCATTTGACCCTCTTCTGAGGCAGAAACCTCCAGAGCATGAGAAGTCAATGTATAGACTGAGTTGAAAGAGGCATAAAAGAACTAAGAAAATCATTCAGACGGGGATAAAGGTCTTCAGAGAATGTCTTCTTCTAAATAAACTGTTTCAAACAGCCACTACCTCTGACTGATTTGGGAATAACCTCAATAACAGTGTCTTTGAGGGATTTCAGGCAGCGGTGACCCACCTCGGCACAGTGGGGTAGCTGAGGTCGCGGATATTTATGGCATTCTTGTGTTCTTCCAGGTGACCCTTGAGTCTCCAATATAAAAGCCGCCACATTCACTTCTGTTCCATATACAACTACAAACTCCAGTTTTCAAAGCCATCTCCACAAAGACATCCAAAAAGCAGAAAGATCTTGCGATGTTAATATGTAATAAATCCAAGCGCTTCCAGTCAAATGATTAATTTGAGAGTTTTTGCTAATATGTCAATAAATTGAATAAGGCCTAAATAGCGGATGACTGTGATCCATAACTCCACTGCAACTCCACTGTGATCCACGTAGTCAACACTGCAGATGAACATATCCATTCATAAAGAGACGAATGGGCATCTAGCTTACACCTCAATATGTATAGACTTTATATTCATAGCATTCACTGTATTTTCTTCTATTCAGTTAAAGACATAACAGATTGTGGAGGCTGTAAATCCTATCTTCAGCAAGCTCAGAGTCAGTGAAAGCTCTGGCACTCAACAGACATGGCTATAAGATCACTACACTAAAAGGAAAGGAGTTCGCTCGGAGAGCTGGCCTTCAGCCATCACTCTAACTTTACACATTCGGAAAAAAAAAATAACAACCAAGTACAACCATGTAACGTTCCTGCAGAGAGCAGCTTCTCCACGTCAGGAAAATCCCTCTCTTCAGAATCTCCCAAATAAAGATGAAGCTGATGCTGAAGATTTGACCCAGTCCAGCTCCTTTGCTTTAGAATAACAGATGCTAGGTTAACATTGTACAGTATATGGACAAAAGTATTGGGAAACCTGCTCATTCTTTGTTTCTTCTGAAATCAAGGGTATTAAAAAGAGTCCTGCCTTTGTTGGAGTGACTGTCTCTACTGTCCAGAGAAGCATTGCTGTGAAGATTCGAGGATTTGCATTCAGCAAAAAACACGCTAGTGAGGTCAGGATGTTGGATAAGCTCATCCTCTACTTTCCAAATTCATCCCAAAAGTACTGGATGGAGCTCCATCCATCATTCAAGAGAACCCAGTTCCACTGCTTTACAGCTCAATGCTAGGGGAATTTAGGCATGGGGCATGTAGGTTCATGTATATCTGCCCTTTTGTATTGGTAATACTTCTTAATAGGGACTAGACAAGCTGTGTGTGTGCATTTGCACATGTGTGTTAGCAATGGGTGCAGCTTAAAGTAGTTGAATGCGTTCATTAGAAGGAGTGTTAAGCTTAACTAGAACTCCGCTCAGTGAATGTGGAGAGGTTTGTTTGCATTCTGAGCAGGTTGAGAGATGCTTCTTAGCCTGTATTTACGTAGCTGAGAAGGGTGACAATCTAAGTCCTGTGTTTATGGGCAACATTAGCTTAGCAAATATTGTTATCATTGACACTTTGAAAGGCTGTCACTGCCTATCTATCCCAACAAGTTTCAGTTTCAGCACAGATTTCGTTTAGATAAGCAGGGCAGCTCCAATTTCACAAGCCTCCACTAATCTCTCCCTCTGTGATTCCGTGCTTCATTTGATGTCCGTACAGCTGTTTCAGTGCGTTAATGGTCTGAGAATCTTTACAGCTTATGACAATAACTGCAGTGCTGACATATCATACTCAGTGTGCTGGATAAGAGTTCCGATCTTTTAAGCTGCCTCTACAAAAGCATCTCTTTTTTATTTCTTAAAATACTGTGTACTGTAAAATGGGTATGGCCAATGGGTAAAATGTTGGTGTGGGTAAAATGGTGTGGCGCAACAGATAACACCACTACATATTTCAACATATTGCCCATTTTTAGTACACATTACTATAGGATTCTGTGGCAGCTCTACTGTCTCCAGCGTTTTGAAAGGTACTCATTAACAACAAAATAATAACGTTCATAACTCAGATTATGCAACGTATCTACCATACATGCAATGCATCACAACCCATTCCTTAAAATCAAAATATTTTACATTCAATTCCGACACTGAGAGCTCCTTGTGAAATGCGGCCG
The DNA here is from genome assembly GCF_030463535.1 of Salminus brasiliensis. Taxonomy (NCBI): domain Eukaryota; kingdom Metazoa; phylum Chordata; class Actinopteri; order Characiformes; family Bryconidae; genus Salminus; species Salminus brasiliensis. The sequence continues at coordinate 21,107,963 of NC_132888.1, forward strand.
CAATCACTACTTCAGGTTGTAGGTCTGAGTGAACAAACAATGTCCCAATCCTCCACAAAGAGCCATACAGACACTCGAGCACACAAAGGAGGGTCTCAACACAAGGAACAATTCGAGAAAGAGGAGAAAAACCACCCGAGGAGGGCCAGAGGTCAGCGGTTTGACCTAACCCTAAAGGAGTTGACCTGTAAAGCTGAGATAAGGCCTGAAAGCATCCTGTGTGTGACTGATAGTATGCTCGGGGGGGACAAAAAACATACAGGAGGACTTAAAGTCTTGACCAGCAGGATTCCTGAGCTTCTTATAGATGACAGAGGTTTAAAGATCATTCAATGGCCATAGTCTCTGGACGGGCAGGGGCCAAACAACTAATGAAGCATGACAAAGTAAATCCTGCCCCCTCGGCAGTTTCATTTCAGGCCCTTCTTTTTGCCAAACTGGTTATCCATTAATGACTTTTTGTTGATTTGACACTTTTAAATAGTCTTTGGCACAGGCTTGGTCATGCAGGGATCGGCTAGCGCTGCAATTACATTATAACACACTGTGAACGTGCATTAAAGACACCTCTGTGAATCTATGATGTGGCATGGTTGAAGCCTATCATTATCTTCATAAAAAAGATACTTTATTAAACCAAACATACACTAAAATATTCATCTGGGACTGTGATTGGGCAGACTGTTGACAGCGCACATGGAAAAGCATTATGATTGGTTAGAGGGCTTATTTGCAAACTGCAGCCCCCTGCGATATCAGTGTTCCAAAAGCCTTTATCACGATAATGATTAACAAATGATATATTGTGCAGCCCCTGTTAGCATATCAATGCTTTGTTGGCACTGAAAGGAAAACAGTCATTAATTTCAGCGTGTACTGTATTCCGAACCACGTGAGCGAGCGAGATCTCAGTCATGCAACATATTTCCCTCAGTCACACCCAAAGCCAGGCCAGGAACAACATGATGCAGTGGCCTGTCTGTCTATTGTATTTAATTTAGCAGCTACAGTCTTGCCTTAGAGTTTGCTGTTCTAGGTCACAGAGCGAGAAGTTGAGTAAACAAAAGAGTGAAAAGAAAGCAGCAGTTGAGAAGACAATGGAGGACCTCTAAAGCCCCTCAGGGCTCTGAGGACACTGGTATGTTTCCCAGCTTTCAGAGTGACCAGCGTTGGTGGCAAAAGAGGTTCAACTTAGAGTCACATGATCGTTTGGTAAAATCTATCAGCACTGTTAAATAAATCAACTGTTTTTTGGGGTTTTTTTGCCATAGACGTACAAACCACTTTTGGTGCCTTACAGAACCTTTAAAGAACATTCCAGTTAACGAAACGGTTCTAGAAGTACGTAGAACTTTATATCTGAGCCAAGAACGATTTGGGAACCTTCCTTAACCTTTTGTTTAAAAAAGTGACTTTAATGTGTTGCAGCACAAATGATTACAGTATGTTTAAACTCTCTCTCCCTCTCTCTCCCTCTCTCTCTCTCTCCTCCATTCGCTCCATGACAAAAGATGTAATTAGAGGCTCTGTAAGCAGAAGCCAGTGGAGGGCTCCAGAATTTCCCACTTGCAAGAATTCCTGAGCTCTTCAGCTGTGCTCCCAGAAGCCCCCGCACGCGCGCTTCACTCATCCACCCGGCCGCCAGGCCGCCCGCCGAGCATTGTGAGCACACACACCAGCCCTGAATTAAACCCACTGAGCACACTGTAGAACACTGCAGATCCACCGCAGGACACAAACGATGTGTATGGCAGGACTGGAACCACGACTCTTAACATTCATGAGTCCTGCTGGTGGGTTCTGCGCTTCTTCTGTGACTTCTATGCGTCATTCCAATAAGTTAAAGCATAATATAGAGTGCCGACGGCCATGCCGCGGCCAATGGCCATGTTTCCCTGGTTTTGGTGGAAAAAAGAACTGCTTAATTAAAGGGTTAAGATGTAAACAAAGTCAGTGGTTTGGTGTGAAATGTTCTGTTCTATAGTCAGAATTGTTCATTGTTCCCAGTGGTGGTGAAGCTAGTACGCAAAAAAGCTTGCTGATTGTTGAGGCATTGTTTTGGGAAGATTTTGGCCCTGAAACCATCCTTTTATAATCTATTTATGAGTTGTACATCGAAATGAACCTTATAAAAGAGCAATATTTTCACTGTAGACCCCCTTGTGACCCCTAGTTCCTATCACTACCACCGTAAAGACGTTTTGTCTACAATGAATCGTTTCCATTGGAATGACCCTCATTTAACTTATCATTGTATGTCCTTCTATAGCAACTTTACAAGAGAAGCAAAAACCTTCTTAAAGCAACATTATGTAACATTGTTACTTTAAAATAACAGTTTCAGAATCGCTGTGATGCTCCACTGGCCTGTAACAGGGAGCACAGCATCTTTGTAATTCCGACTCCGGGCTCGGCACGCCGGTTTGTCCACTATGTAATTTTGATAAAGCCAGCAGGACAACACTGGCCAGAGCTGTGAGTCATATTTGTGTAACATCCAGTACGATTACTCTGTCACTCCAGTCCATATAATACTTTCACTTTCAGTGACAGCACTTTCTCTCAGCTTGGCCAGAAATGTTGAGTAAAGTGTGAATTACACTTACACACAATTTTAGGGGGAGCTCAGAAGCAAGAAATGCCAGTTTTTGCATAATGTTGCTTTAATCTTCAATTGGAGTCAATATATAGATTTTATGAAGTCATAAAATTATGAAGTCATTTTTTTAGCATTTCTTTCGGCCCGCTCATTATTTTATGAGTTTTAACACAACGAAAAGAACAACGGCCAGATTCAAATGATGTGAAAAATGGCAAAAACTGATAACAAAAGATGGCCAAAATGCAGGTGCTGAAGGCTGACTAAAGCTGAGGTATTCATCTGTTGATAGATCAATCATTCTGCATTGTTATCCATATAGCTGCTGGACGATCAGCCTCAGTAAAAGGACAGAGATTAAGCTTAAGGGCTTAATCATACTCCAGTATTGATCACTGCAGTAAGGTTGCAGTGTCAGCTCCATCGTGACACCTGCCTGTAAAATGCTCGAGTCTTCCTAAAAGACGCTTCCTCTGAATATTTAAAGAGTTCACTGCCATTCTGTGAGTTTAAATTTACGACTGTAGGTCCCCTGAGAAATGGGGCAAAAGGTGAACTGTTGTTAGAACTGGTGCTCCTAAGCATGAGCGCAATGACCCTGCTGGGCCCCAGGCTTTCACAACCGCCTGTGCATGAGACGTCAGTTGAGGTTAAACATCCATCATTGTTCATGAGTCCGAAGTCGCCAAGCTGATGGGTTCGAACGTCAAGAGCCGGTTTACTCTGCGAGCTGCCATTTGTGTCACTTCCCGAGGGCGCAGAGTTCATGACAGTCATCAAGATAGAAAGCATTAAGTGCCTGAGCACCGTGGACACATGGACACCAAATTTAGGAGACACCAGCAAAGATGACTGCATATAGAAGAGAAAAAGTTTCCCAGAGCAGAACCACTTAAACATTCACATGAAGATCTGAACATGTAGAGGTCTGAGCAATTAGCCAGTCAGATTATGGTGGTCAAATGATGTTTAAATGATGTTCGACAAGGAGTCGAATCCTCAAGTCTTTAAAAACGGAGAAAGTAGATCAGTTTTATCAAGATTTGCATGGAATTAACGAACTGCCCAAAAATAAACCTTCAAAAAAAGAGGTTCTTCAAGCGTTCTTTATTAATCCAGTAGGTCTATATAGAACCATGACTGCTTAGAGAACCATCTGTATGCTATAAATAGTTGGTTAGATGGTTCTTCTGTTTTATGAAATGCCTTAATAAATGGTTCTATATGGCACAACTGCTATTGAGTTAAGAGTGTTGTGTGCATGTTCAATACTGTTCAAATGTTTTGTTTATGAAGACATTTATATGTATTTATATTCATTTATATTTATTTTCTGTTCTAGAAACAACGTATTTGCAAACTCTATCTACTAGTTGGTGACCTCTGTTGCACCGCAGCGAAAATAAAATGGCTATATGTCGCATGGTTGCAATGTAATCTGATAAATTCTTCCCTTTAATAATATCATGCATCTGGTTAAAGTTGTAAACTGTAGATGTTTGAGTCAAATTCAGCTCTGCTGATATATTTGAGTTCAGTTTGAGTTCAATTTGATTCTGTTGGTATATTTGACTTAAATTTGAGTTAAATTAGGTTCTATTGACTTGAATTCAGTTCTGCTGATATATCTGGATTAAATTAGATTCCTCATTCAGTGGTGAATAAAGCAAGCCACAACAAAAATGGAAACCTATATTTGTGTTTTATATATTTTGGACATTTTATGTTATTTGTTTGTATAAGACAACTGTGCTGTTTACATCTGTACAGTCCATGGTTTCCTTTAAACCACAGAGCTTGTAAGTGAGATCCGAATTATATCTGGAGAGTAATTACTACCCAATCTATTATAGTTATTGAATAATATGCAAATAGATAAGATTAATAACTGAATAATAAGTCCTAAATCCTAAGGGCTTGTGGATGGGTCCACACAGCAATTCCTCACTCTCAGCACTACATAACTTAAGTATTAAGATTAATAACTGAATACAAAGCAGGCTGTTTAGGGCTTCAGACAAATTACTCAGTGTAGATTCCTCTGTCCTCTGACACTTTGGCGAGGGAATTTTTAGCCGTACATTTAAAAAGGATAGATTCAGACAGTTCTGTGCTGTGGGTCAGAGCCAGGAAAAGCTAGGTAGGTGTCAGCAGGTTCACGTGGCTTGTGGGAATGAATGAAAGCGAGTATCAGGTGTGCTGCAATCCACAGCGCACAGCGCTGGGCCTTTATCTGTGTGTGATGGGAGGGTAAAGTCACTATCAGGCCATCTCTACAGCAGAGGCACACAGGGTTATCAGCCTCACTGATAAATACAGATATGTACGCTGCCTTCTGTTTGACAGCCTGCGGTTAAGCTACATGACTATGTGTCCATTCCAAAACTGCACACATGTTGCAAGTGCAAGCGAGGCCTTTAAATGTTATCAGTCTTTGGTGTAATGAGTACCACAGTAAAGTGAACACACAAGTACTGAAATTAGTAACAAAAGGATACAGTATTAACTAATCAGGACTTTTTATTTGTGTTGTGTGTCTTAGTTTTTAATATAGTAAGTCAATCACGTATCCTCTTTTACAACCAATAGGGGAAATAGAAGACCAGCAATTATTTACTTTCATTTATTTGTTTCGCAACCAATAAAGGAAATGCAAGGTCATAAGGTTAGCATTGCTTTGCATGTCAAGGACAATGCACATGCACTAAAATAAACAGCCAGTGTTAAATAATTGGCTCCTAAGAGTCTCTGTTTAGCCTCACATGAGCAAAATAAAACACATAAAAGTTTATACTGGGGAGGACAATGTGACAATATTGCATCATTATTTAGATAAATTACATCGCAGTGGGCCAGATGCATTAAACACACTGCCAGATTTACTGTGGAGAAAATTGTGCTCTGGCAACATTTGCTTGTCCATAAATGGATTATTTGTTTATTTAGTGTTTGAGTCAAAAGAGGCATTACCATAATTTTCCTCATTTTTACACCGAAATACCCCCTAAAGGAACCTGATGGTAAAGTTGTAAAGTTGGTGATCTTTTCTATAGTGTTTTCAAACATGTTTGGTCTGACAGGCAAGTTGTCCACAGTACACACACACACATACATTTCACCCCGAAAACTTAGTCACATTCAATTCCCATCCACCATCTACCAGTGCTGGGAGGGTAAATTCATACAAGGGCAGCCAACCCCAACCTTTTTTAAACTGCCGCTAATTAGACGTCCTCGAATACGTAAACACTCTTGAGGAGAACACCAACAGCCAATACTGTGAGGCTAGCTAACATCAGCCCGCATCGAATTGAGTGTTGGCCCAGGGAGAACCTTCCTAGCCACCCACATAGAACACGATTTATGATGCTCTCTGGGACTCAAAAATGACAGCGGCATTACAGAGAAAGGAATGCTAAGATACTCATGAGCCCCTAATTAACATATTTAAAAGGCCATTTATGATCTATTTGGATCAAAAATGTATTATACCATTTATTAGACAGTTTAAGTTATTTTTATGTTGGTATTGTTTGTTTACCAAATGTTTCTCTCCACATACAGATTATTGTTAGTTAATTCTGAATTCTTCAGTTCATTTGCAGACCCAACAGGCAAGAGTTAGGGGCGTTTTTCTGAGGATTTTTTCTAATAATGTTTTGATAATATAAGTTAAGAGGTAAACTAAGAGGTTAAAACTGAAACTAAAGCTGTAAAGAATTATGGGAAAATTCTGATTACTGTGAGTATCTGTTGTTAATTTGCATCTAAGACTATTGAGAACTGACAATCCCACTTTTTGCCTGATTCAACATATCACATACATATATCTCATTCCAAATGAACGTATTTTGAGATAAGCACTGTTTATCATAAACAATGTCCTGAAGTATCTTGATATTATAGCTTTACTGTATCGTCCAGCTCTACAAATAAATCTGTATCTTAAAAAACATCAAGCACACCATGCACCATTCCTCCATACGCCACCACACCTTTTCTAACCACCCTTACTGAGAACACTACATGCCACAGGACCATGCAGGTGTTTAACTGTCAGGCACTTCTTTTAGCGTAGGGACAGAGAGTGATCCTTCCATTTTTCCGTCTGGATGAGAACGTGCCTGTGCCACAGACAGCACATGGCAGCAGCCAGACTGCGATGAAAGCACGGCTCTATTGCATGAGCATCTCAGGAGCTGTCAAGTCTATTTTTCACACATCATAACTCATATTCAGAGCAGCATCATTGCAAGATTAAACCTAAATATATAGGGTGGAATAAATCCAGAATATCACATGCTCTAAAAAAGCAACAACAAAAAAAAACTGGCTTGGTGATTTCTACAGTAAAGGCATTAGGAGTAAACCAGCAATAGGTCTTGCGATGAGCCAACAGTACGTGGGGAGGTTGTGCTAATGCAGGGAAAACGGGTTGTTCTAATGCATTCGGCAGAGCTTGTTTCTCTGTGATGGATCACCAACTGACAGAATTTGGCTACTGGCTCTCAAGGGGGACGGAGTGGAGGTCAGGGTCAGTTGCACTAAACAGCCCGTGTTTCCTGTTGAGGTTTACCTCAGCCCAGGATGGTAATATGGGTTTTCCAGTGCCTCTCACTGGTCACCGCTTTTATTATTGTGGGGGATGAGGCAGTCATTTAATCTTCATCAGTCCTAAACTTCAATTCTTTTCAGTTATGATCATTTACTGATCAATCATTGATTTGAACTTGTTTGGTCTATTTTCGAAGCAAATATAATAATTTTTTGGTCATGTATTTAAAGATATGACATTGGTGACATTGTAAAAAAGGCCCATGTTCGTTGGCCATGTTAGTCTAGCATTTTCCCTTCTAACCAAAGGAAGCAAACTTCAGTTATCAAACATGGCTTAGCTGATCGGCTGCATCTGGGGTGAGTGATCAATCATGTTAAATTAGACTATTCTCAATCAGACTGTTCCTTTAAGATAAGATAATAATAGATCTGTGTAATATAGTATTGCATTATATGTATATTATATTGCATTATAATGTTGGCCTTTGCCTACTACTCAAAACTACTACTGCGCATAATGAAGCACAACTAGAGATGAGATCGGTTTTGATGGGTATCAGTATAAATGGGTATCAGTATTGGGGTGATTTCAGACAAAGATGCAGGATCTACAATTTTGTTCCCTCTGATATCCTGCAAGTTCTGCTGATACCGTCTTCTGAAAGTGATCCTGATGGAACAAATCTAACCTGAGACTCACGCTGTGTGATGATGTTAGCTCTGTGTGCTATAGTAGTGTTTCGATGCTCTTTTTAAAGTGAAGTCCACCCGTTAAAAAGAGCTGGCTTTAAAGCTCAGCAGTTTTTAATGAAGAAATATTGAGAGCAGTTGTCGGGCTTCAGTTAGCCCAGCTTCAATCAATAATGCTGGAATGGAAGAACTGGTCCATTCTGAAAAGCTTGTTTGTCTTTATTGGCAGATGGTGTGGTCATCATACCTTCGCAACTACTGAATAATGTGAGTAGCGATGGACTCACCTGTGCTGCTCAGCGGTCTCGTTGTCTGGCAGCTCCATGTCACACACGCCGCAGCGCTCCTTGGGGCTCTGGGCCTCATGTTTCGCGGCTGCCGCGAAATCGCCCAGCTTGCTGAAGAACTCCCTCTGAATGAAGCTCTGGTGGAAGAGCCCCCCATAGGCACTGAAGTCCACAGACATGGCGAGGGTGGGCGGCATGTGCAGCGATGAAGCCACAGACACGGGCATGGGCAGCAGACCCTCACCCTTATGGTTAGCCGGCATGGAGTACAAGGAGGCCAGATGTGTCTCAGCCAGTGCCGCCATGTTGGCCTGCCCCACTTGGCTGCCATCTCTGTACAATTCAGGCGCGCCATCAGCGGAATGGAGCTCCCGGGCACTAGTGATGACGCTGCCTCTCGTGGGGGTTCCTGGGGTGTCCCTGTGTTGTTTCGACTCATTGATCCCTTCTCCGTTTCTGGAGGAGCCGCCCTCTTGGCCACACTCCTCGTCCACCTGCATCATCTCAGTCTTGATCTTATCCAGCAGTGGAGAGGTTTCTTGAGGTGGAGTGAGGCCGTGCTGCATGGTGCCTTCCAGGAGGGTCTGTCCGATGCTCATCAGACTCTCCACAGCAGCCTTACTGTGGCTGATGGTGGGAAGGCCCAGCGGTGCTGAAACCGAGGGCTTCTTGTCCACCATGTTGACCAGGGCCAGCCTGTGGCGGGCGGCGGAGCTGTAGCCACCTTCTTGTATGGAATGCTTTTTGGAGAGAAAGGCGCTCTTCAGGTACTTCATCCGGCGCTCGTCATCGTCTTCGCCGCCGTTCTCGTTCATGTTTATGTCGGTGTCGTTCTCCTCCGTGGACTGAATAGTCTCTAAGATCTTCAGGCACTGCTCCTCCAAGTACTCTATCTCCAGGATCTCCGCCGCATACAGCAGGTCATCCAGGTCTTCCAGCTTAGCCTGGAGTGTGGCCGTGTAGGCGTACTCCAGGATCTGCTGGAAGGTCTTTGGTGAGAGGAAGTCCAGGGTGTAGTGCTGGCTGTTACGGTGGAACAGGATCTCGAACATCTTGCTGACGCAGGCCAGCACGGTCCTGTGGGCATGGAACTCCTGGCTGTCCACCATGATGACCACGTCGCACAGCGTCCCCGAGAGACGCATCTGGTTGGCCTTCTGCAGGAGGCTGGTGGGGTGGCCAGGGTTTTGGAGATGGATCACGCCCATTTTAGTCAAATCCATTAGACCGGCATTGATCAAACCATCTCACGGGGTGGTTCTTCTGGCTTCTTGAGATTCTCTGTATAATGTCTGAAGGAAAGCACAGGCACAAGCGTTAACCACCCTCGTGCTCCACGTTAAGGTTAGGACAATTTACAACCAGCGACAGAGAACCAAATCACCTCATTAATCTCAGTCGCAGGCAGCGCTGAGGGTGTTATTTTTAAACATACCTGGAATGAATGACATTCTGAGAAGCGCTAAGGGGAGTTCTTGTTGTCAAGCACTGTGCTCATAAAGCGAGCGGTTCAGCCTTTACGTGCAATTATGCAATGGCAGTGTTTACAGGGAAAGTTGCCAGATGCAATGAAACTGAACTAACCGCATTCAGCACATGCTTGAAAGGGATGACTATTAAAGCAGAATTCCATTGATTTTTCACAATTTCTTGTATAATCCAGTCACTGAGTCGCAAATGCACTCATGGAGAGCGTTGGACGCCAAATGGTGCATTGCTGTGATACCTATTAACTTGAAATTCCCTATAGAGGCGGTGACAGGAACCAGAAGTCCCAATATCTACAACATGAGTGCAATCACTTACAATCCGAAACCACCCAGACAAGACTTCTACAATGTATATCATCCCAGTCAGGGCGAAACGGCAACTTTACAGGAAAAGGAATGGTAGGCAGTCACTTTGGAGCATTTCTATTGGTCCGTTTAAAAAATAAAAATTTGACACAATTTAAAGAACAAAGAGCAAAAATGGAGACACAAGGTTTTTGCAAAGAAACAGTGTAATCTAATGAAAATAAGCCAGAAGCCCAGCAGCGCTGGTTTTCCACCCTGCATGGAACTCTCCACCATGGATGGCTCTTACAAATGTGCTTTAGGCCAGAGCCTTCTCTCAAATTATGGCAAAACGATGTCTGGGGCATCGGGCAATGAATACCTAATCATTCTGTGTAAAAGCTTCCTGTGAGGGAGGCTTTCAGAGGCATTAAAGTCCTCAGACGTCTGGGTCCCATCACCACAACTGTAAACAATTCGGACTTGGCGAGTTTCTCTAGGACAGAGCATTTCACACCAAACCGCTGCAAATGACTCTGTTTACACTTCAGCCGTTTAACTGTGCAGAAATTTAGATAAATCGGTGGAGTTCTCCTTTATAAGTCATGTGTGGGTTTGAAAACCAGTTGAAAAGGGTCTGGTTCCCATCTGACTTGGCGAGTTTCTGTAGAACAGAGCATTTCACACCAAACTGGCCTGAATTACTCTGTTTACATCTTAACTGTTTATTTAGGTTTCTAAGAAACTTTGCAGAAATCGGTGGAGTTCTCCTTTTAGCTCGTGCGCATGTGGCTAAAAAACGGTTTCAAGCGAAAGGGTCATTTAAGGTAAGAGGAAGGCGACGGTAAGAGCGGTCTGGAAGGGAGAGTTTGTGGCTGGACACAGTCAGGGTCAGTGGGCTCTCGTGAGGTTCCTCTCCTATGATGAATCGTTTCAAGGCATGCTTTCCAAAACAACATTACATAATCTCCTATTAGATCTCCATTAGAGGAAGAGGGCAGGTCGGGGCTGACCACTGCACTGACCAGCCCACTGTGTGTGCATGCGTGTGTGCTTTGTCCAGCTCACACACACACACACACACACACACCACAGAAAGCTATTAAACTGTGTAATAACGCTGGTTTGGTTTTGGGACGCACCAATGCGTTTTAGTGCCAAGCACACTGCGCTCGCGCTGTCATTGACCGTGCACTGTCTCCGCTGCACACCGGGACAGAAGGTCTCGCTCTCTGCTCCATTCTGCACGCAACCCTCAACCGAGCAGCTCACCTGCCCGCGCGAGCGAGCAAGCGAGCGGGAACGAGCCGAGCGGCTGCACCTGGCTGGCTGGTTGGCTGGCTGGGAGATAGGCTATGGGCAAGTTGCTCGGAGCACGCGCTCCTCACTGCAACAGTTTGCCATCCGATGCGCTTCAAACCAACTCACTTAACGTTACTCGCACGTGGAGACGTGGGGAAGCGGAGATTGGGAAAGCGACGGTGGGCAAGGCAAGGCAAGGCAGACCCCATCTCCGAACGCACTAAAAAAGCCCCTCTAACCATCCTGAAGTCTCGCCTCGCTCCTAAACACGCACGCGTTGCTCCAACTGCCGCTTAGCGAGGAAATAAAAACAGCACATAAACACAGACGAGCTGCGCGAGCGGCTTACCTGCGATTCACGTGCGGTTCAGCAGCAGCAGCAGCAGCAGTGGTGTTACTGTTGTTGTTGCTTTTCTTGTTCTTGTTGTTGTTGTTGTTGTTTTTAAGGCATCAGCGCGGGCGCGCGACGTACCGAGGATTCGCAGAAAGCCGCTCCGCGCGCTCACTCCACTTTCGGGTATGCAAATAAGCGGCGCTGACGTCACGACGTTGACTCACTGTTCTGTTCAGAAGCGCGCGAGAGGGAGAGGCGGTGGGCTTACCGCGTTTTTTTTTTTTTTTGTCTGTGGGATTTTAAACTTTCACATTTTCTCACTTTACTGACCCAGCGTGTCTCTAAAAAGCCTCTTTAAATTGTATTAATAATTTATTTTTAGTACTTAGTTGCTTACTAAATTATTTACATTACATTTATTTATTTACTTTAATATTATTTAATGATTTTACATTGTATTCAATTTCATTAAATGATATTATTCGTATTAAATTATTACAAAAATGTAAACGTTTTAAATCACACGTTGCCGCGAACCACCTGTTTACTCCCACACGCTGCTACGTTTTCCGTAAAGGGGACCAAAACACGTCGAGGTTCGAAAGAGTGAAGTGCTGGTTCACCACAAAATCGGATTTACACAGTTTTACCCCTACCTCAAACACCTCAAGCAGCCGAGACCTAAGCTAATTTCAGCCCCCTGAACATGTCTGGACTGACTGATCACGTTTAGGCGAGGAGATAAACTGCAGATTTGATTCCTCAGATTAGCATTAGCATTGCCTTTAAGCCTCCAGCCCTGCTGAGAAAACACCACTACAACCATTAGGATTAAAGTTTGATGGTTTTTCGTGGCCTAATGGTTACTGTTGGACACCGCTGCTTTCCTGTAGCACAGCTGCAGGCTCAGTGGTTAGAGCACTGGCTTCTTGATCACAGGCACACAAATCAGTCACAGCTCACCTGCTGAACCTTTAGGAATCTTAATATTAACCCACCAGGAAAAGCATTCATGGAAATATTAACCTGTTGAGACCCTGTGTCCTCATATGGGGACATCACATCTCTGCTGAATTTTCAAAAACTTTGACCCTTTGACCTCATGTGTAATATACTTGCTAGATCCTACTAATCTCAAATAGCTAGGAGAAATAAAAATGCACACCAAGCAAACCAGGAGGTCTCAGGAGGTTACGACCATCACAAATCACCAATTTCCAGTTTATTATTATTATTATTATTATTATTATTATTATTATGAGGATTTTCTGCAGAAAGATCGTTTTGTAAGTTCGTCCTCTCACCTCTATCTTTTTGTAGTCACCAAACCAGCCAGCGACGGCCTGTTCTGCACGGCTAATGGTAAAAGCTTACGCTACACTAGTCTGAGGTATGAAGGTTTTCTTCATGCTTGTAAGTCAGTGGACAGTGGCAGCTCAGGGTGGGCTGTGGTTGGACTGTAGGCTTGCGGTTACCATGTACAAACACATACTCAGCGTTTACAGGAGCATGTGTCTTAAACCCTACATGTGTGCAATCTTAGCACAACAGCTTCTTCTAAGTATAGTGGAACCTCTTTTTTTGGTGATGAAAGAGAAGCAGATACAGTAGCTCCTTTACTAAAGAGCCTGTGAAGAACCAGCTTTTTAAAGGCTGAACTGAGGAAGAAGAATAAAGAGCAGCGTGGCGGTGGATCTACACCCGGTGTAGTGCAGCGCAGGCCTTAAGGAACTTCAGAAGCCATATTATGAAATCGAAATGGACCTATCCATGCCAAAACACCTCGTTACAGATGTCACATGCTCAAAATGGGTCAACTGATCATGTCCAGTAATATAACATAGGTCATATTAGGTCCTGTAGCCTTTAAATTAGTGACATAAGCATTTTATTACTGGATATAATCTGTTATTAGTACTCAGGACAGCATACGACATCCTCCATGACATGTTTATGGCATGTTTATGTCAATGTTCTCGAGCAGGGGTCAAGTAAAGTGTTACCTCTTCCTCTTAGGCAAATTGTAGTCAATCAGTCAAGACCTGCTTGGTGTCTGAAGTGTGCTTTTTTGTGGGCTAGTGTGGCTAACAAGTAACCCATACGCTGTGTTGGGACTGGTTCACTCATTAACTGACTTACTATACAGACTTTACTAGGTAACGAACTGAAGGCTTCATTGTTGAGAACTGGAACAGCACTTCAATATGGCTAAGCCTCTGCGTAGTGCACTATTTCTGGGATAATAGGGAGCATGTGAGATCCATTTCAGCTAAAATCGCCATCAAGACTGTAAGAACTCGGCAAAAACTTCGGGCTGGAGTTCAGGCGGCTTCAGCTTTGAGCTAGAAGGCCGAAGCCCCCTATCTGATAAGTGGGACTAGGACAATCAATGTGGAATGAGGGTGGTGGTGGGATGCTGAAACTTCACGTCACGGGACACCGGAGGTTAGAATCAGAGGGGTGTCCTGCGAGGCTTTCCTGCCTTGCCCCTGTGAATCCGGGTAGGCTCCAGACCCACTCTTAAAAATAAAGGTGCTTGAAATACTTGGAGTCTGCACGTGAAGCGAAGGTTCTTCAGACCTTCAGACAAAAGCTCTCTTCACACTCACACATCTCTGACACAGACATGGTTCTTTATCGCAACCCTGAGCAGGAAGAAGCAGTAAAGAAGATGGATGGATTGATAGCTCGAGGGGTGGAGGGGCTGCAGGCATGTTCTTCCTCTTAAACTCCACTTCAATTAGCCTGATAGATCCAGTGCAAAACTAAGGAAGCAAACTTTAGACAGCAAACAGGTCTGGACTGATCGATTATGGTTGTGGAAGAGGAAGGTTATAACCTTTCTGTTAATAGAGACTGAAACACAAGCTTTTGGACATTTTCAGGAGGTCAGGAAAACCACTGGACGTTTGACAATAATGGCAATGCAAATACCCAAATACTCAATAGCCAACCCCGGCCACCACTTCGAGACGGGTAACCTTCTCAGATCGATATTAATTAATGACCTCTGTGTTTTGTGACATTTTGGGACTGTTTCGTTGTTTAAAACCGGCTCACAATTTCATTCATGTAAAGCATCTCTAAACGTGGCCTGCTCTTAAGAGCTGTAGGATGTGGTCTGTGATGCATGAAGGAGCTAGCTCCAAGGGCCAAAAGCCTTCTCCACCAACAGCTGCATCTCAGAATAGGCGATGAGCCTGAGATAAAGTGTTTTGCGATTTCCACAGCCTCAAAAACGTCCTGCCTGCTACAGTAGCTCGGCCGTTGTGCATGAAGGTGGAGACGCATGAATACACAGAGATGCTTCCAAAGGTGACAGACACAGTGGTCACAGCGGAGGGCTTCTGGTGTTGTTCCCTCGGCCCGTGTGCACAGGCGTCCGAGTCAGTGGACAGTAGTGGCCTCAGTAAGCCACTCAGACCGAGCTCGCTGAGGCAGAAGAAACACACTCGGCTGTCCTATTCTCTGTCTATTGTTCTTCATGGAAAAGGCAATCCCACGCCTCAGAGATGACTGATCTCAGCCACACAGCTCCGGAGAAATTGGCTGGCATCCTCCGAGAATTCTACCTCGTACCTGTAGAGTCAGTTTTTACTCTCGCCGTGTGGATTTGTGAACGCTGTGTCAAGCGGCACATTACATTTACTCAGTTCAAATGTGTGTAACATCCCGTGATGAATAAGATGCATCACATCGACAGAATTACTGGCAAATTCTATCAATCAATAAATCAATCAATAGACTAGTCCTTGTGTTGGTGTACTGCTGATGTGGAAATGATGAAGTGATGACTCTCTCACTTTCTCTGAAAATGATAAAGAAGTCTGAGGGCCTGTGAAAGGTGCTCAGTCAGTGTAACTGTGGCAGTCTGAGCTGCTGAATTCAGAAGTCAGTGGAACATTTAGTGACTTAGTCTTCAGAACCCAGTGGAACATTAGCTGCTAAATACAGAGCACACTCTCTAAAGTGAGGTGTAGTTAGTCTAAGACAATACCCGTCCACCAGATGAGAGGTTTCTGCTTCTTATATCAAATGGCGCCATCTGTTGGCCATCAGTGTAGTAACCCGGCCGTACTTCTCTACTGGATTTGTACTGCATGTATATGGACACCCCTAAAACACTGTAAACACAGAAAGACTCAAGTGAAAGATCAAGTGAAAACAACTGAAAAGACTGTCCACTTCAAATGTACCGACACTCAAGTATGTTATATGTGTTTCTTTTTGAAAGCCCATTCCCACCAGGTAGAGGGGGGAAAATCACCCTCCCTCCAAAACTGTCTCTCTCCTTCATGTTCCTCAAAAGAATAAAAATTTAAATTGAAAAAATGACTTGTTTTCTTAATGTTTTTACTAAAAAAAATGTATTATTATTGATAATAAAAAAGTTTGTTGAGATACTACAAAAATTCATTTTGTTGAGATTTTGAGAACGTCAGCATAGTAGATGATTTTGAGATAATGTTTTTGTACAAAGGCATAAGATACTAAGTCAAAATTTCCACATACTGTGTAAAAATCCATTTAAAATACATTAAGCGTTTTTATAAAATAATTATTGTGAGAGTCTTCTGAGAAATAAGCCATTATTTTAATAAGTTAATATTTGGAGAAACTATGTCCAAATATTCAGAGCTTTTAGGACCAGGGTTGAGAAATACTGATTTGCGGAATGTCATTTCATGATACTAAAACCACAATGTGAAAAAATGTCATTATTTTTATATAATTCTCTATTATTATTGTTATTATTATTATTATTATTATTATTATTATTATTATTATATATGTCCAGATTTTGAGAAACTGTCAGAAACAGGAATTTTGAGATGAGACTTTTGTAAAAATGCACATTTTGAGCAAGTAAGCAGTGTCAAGATATAAAGTTCACATTAGCATCTGTATCACAATGCAAGAATGCGCAATTGTCATGCAAGTGAAACTTAATATAAATTTGCTACTTAATACAAAAGGAAAATTCACATTTTCTTATTTTCCATGACAGATCCAACAGAGGTGGGTTATATCTGCCTAGTATTATTAATTTTACTCTGATCTTTGACACACAGAGTGCATTATTAATATCATGACATTATTAATATGACATATTTGACTTAAATCTGTTAAAATCAGGTAAAATCTGTTGAAAAGTCCTGCATTTTTAAATATCACAATATGTAATGCAGAAAAGAAACAATTGCAATGTCAGTTTTTATCCTATATTGTGCAACCCTAGTTCACATTAGACAATAATCCAGTAGAAAAAAGCAAGTACTTATTTCCTGATATTAAGTCTAAATTCTGAGAAAATAAGACACTGTTTTCATTATTTCACAAGGCATTATTTTGAGAACCTACATCTGTTTCTTCAGAAAATAAGGCTAGAGGTAGGATCATTATAGCAACACAGTAACTTATTAATATTTTGAGAAGTCATCATTTGACATACTACTGCTAGAAACAGAGGATATTTTTTCCTCTACTTGCTGGAAGAAGGCTTTCATAATCTTCAGAGAACTAATATTCATCCTAGCCACAGACTACAGATCTCACATAGTCCAGCTCTGAGCTTTATGTGTATCCAGTGCTAAATAAATGAGAGCAGTACATTAGAAATGAGTCATAATGCGTATGAGTCTGAAAAAAAGAAAATCTGGATAATCATAAGAAGCCAAAGGCCTTTATGTTTCAATTAGTTTAATCAAAATGTGTTAGAACAACACAACTGATGACATGTTCTTTTTTGACGCGTAACAAATTAAAGCACAGCTGTTCTTCCCCTCCACTTTTCACCAGAGGAATCCATCCCGGAGAGCCGAGGTACCACTCCTGGGTTAGACTGGCTTTGATTTTACGGAGCGTTGGTTGTACAAACATACCTTGGACACAGATAGACACATTCCTCTTACATGTGACCCAGAGTCTGAAAATGCTGCTGTTGGACAAAGCGATTTTTCCACTCCGAACACCAAAGAAATGACCAATGTGATAGTCTGTTCACAAGCCTACACACAGGCCTACACTGAGCTCTGGGCATGCATGTATAAAAATCAGACCTGCCAACTGTCACCTACACTCTCCCTCATCAGTGGCGGGCAAGCGGACGGTCATGCAATGAGAGGTGGAGTAAGAACACTTTTAAAGAGTAATAGAAGTGTCTTGACGGCCCTGTTTTAGACAGGCCGATGTTCGCTATCGATTTACATCATGGTATGTAAAAAGGAAAGATCAGCTACCCATCACCATCAAGCTATGCAGATATTTTCAAAACTCATAAAATACACAATCACAGTGCACAAGCTTGCGATCAACAGTGTAATACAAACTTTTGTATTGCCCCACTCCCACCCCAGAGGTACACGGTATAAAAAAAGGGTCAGGTAAAGCTGCGCTTTACAAGCAGGGTTCGAAGAAAGGAAAACGAGCCGACAGTTGTTAAAATCCCAGCTCTCAGAAATGCATTGGGAATAACAATAAGAATTCAACTTTAAATTAAAAAGGTTGAAGAAGGTCAGCTTAAGTAATCTGGTCATCTCTGTATGAAAGGTGCCGAGAAGATCGCTCCTTACGGTTTTTGCCAGCTTAAATATGATAAAGATACAACACAGAGAGTGCATCGGTTAACATCTGCATGTGTAAGAAAGAAAGACGACGCAATGTAAATAAAATATACAATCAAACTATTTAACAAGACTAGCCCTCGAAAGACTTAAGATAAAAAAATAGGAGCAATCATTTACATTTCAACAATGTAACAAGTAAATAAAATAAAATCATGTCTAGAGCATATATGAACATGTGCTGTAAATTCTCCTGAATGCCCCGTGTTTTCCAGAAAAAGAAAAAAAACGCCCTTTTGAGAAATATCGGGGAGTTGGAACGAAAAAAACAAAACAAACCGCTCAACTGAATTCGGAACAGACTCATAAAAGAGCAACAGCAATTTCTTGAGGTTTCATTAACTTCATTTAACGGAAACGGATAATAAAAACGGAAGGAGGCGCACATACGTTATGTACAGCCGACTCCAGTCTTAAGATTGTACAACAAAACTCTCACACGTTTTGTTCAGAAAACCCATAAACAAAAACAAAACTTCATTAAGGGCACTGTAGAATGAACGTTTCCGTGTTCATCGCGGCGCTACCACTTTTTCCCGTGGGCCCGGCCTGATCACGCTTTGCTCTCCATGTCGTTCGTCAGCGAGATGGCGATCGGCGCCATTGCTTCCGACTGAAGCCTCTTCAAATCTTCGTCTTCGGACCTGTTCTTCTCCTCCTCAGAGATTTTCCTGTTGAGGAGAAACCTCAGTTAGGGAACGGCTCAGACTAACAAGTAGGGACTGGCATGGCATGCAGAGATGGGCACGGCACGTATGGGCAAGTGTAGAACACAACGTATGGGTGATACACACGTACATGCACATGCAGACACACTAAGAGGACATCTACTGAACATCTAGAGAGGTCCATACTCGTTCTGTGGAGCAGCTGTGCCCAGAGCGTGCCCAGGGCCATCCTGGGGGAGATGTGTTTCTGAAGCCTGGGGGGCACCTCCATCTAGCTGGAGCACATGGTTCACTGAGGGGACTTTCGGGGGGCTAGTGAAGAGCGGGACGGGTTCGTGCGAATTCTGTAACAGGCTCGCCGGCGCTGGCTCTTTCTCTTTCTCTGGTTCATTGGGCGTTTTCTCTGAGCTAAGACTAGGAGAAGGAGGCTCTTGGCCAGCGAACGCAGGAGACGTTATCTGAGCGTCTGACTGGACATCGGAAGGGGCTTCGCTTTGTATAGGCAGGGGTTCGGCCAGGTCCACCAAAGGAACATCAGAGGAGAGAAGGGAGTGGGCTAGTGGCTGGGAGAAGCTTTTTGGGGTGCTGGTTTCAGGACCTGTGGCAAGGGCAGGTCTGGGGTCAGGGGGAGGAGCCGTGAGGCTGGAAGTTAGAGTGGTGCACTCGCTAACCGGGCTGCTCTGGCTAAGGTCAAAGGTGTCAGTGACTGTGTCTGAGTTAGTGGCCACTGACAGAGGCAAGTCCACCACACTGGCCGCGGCTTCGGCCAGTCGCCTGTGAGAAGCAGGGAGAGAGAGAGAGAGAGAGAGAGAGAGAGAGAGAGAGAGAGCAGAGACACATACGAAGGTGATCGAGACACAGAGAGGAAGAGAATGAGGGAGAGACACGTGATCACTGCAGGCATTCGCAATACTGATGTTAGAGTAAATACAGTATTGATACTCGTGCCAGTTTGATGGGCCAACTATGAACACAAGGGGGAGCTGTTGCTCTAAAATCATGGATGAGGAAAAACAATGAAATTAAAAAATGAAGCAAAACGAGTAAAGAGGAAGAAAGTAACAGCAGTGTGATTTATGTATACGGTACTGTGTTCTATCTACGTTCCATCTGTTCTACGGTGTTAGTTCTACTATATTAGGCCTAGCTTTCCAGAAGCATCTTAGTGGTAATATCATCTTAACTAGGAGAGAGAGTGTTTAGACTGCAGTGCGCACATGCTCACCAAAACTCTACGGTTAAAGACTAATCTGATGAACCTTGAGTTCTGCTGAGGCACACAGATGGTGTGATGGTGTGAGGAATGCCGCAGCCTGTTTGAGTATTGTTGCTGACCATGTTCATCCCATGTGCAAAAGTCACACGTGCCACTCAACCTGGTTTCATGAATGTGGCTGTGAATTTAGTGGACTTCCTAGTCACCCGATCAGAATACAACAGCAGACCTTTGGAGAGTTGAGATTCAGAGCATGAAAGTGCTACGAAAAAAGCTGCAGGAACTGTGTGACGCAATCATGTCAACATGAACTAGAATCTCCCAGGAATGTTTTCAACATCTTGTGGAATCCATGCAACAAAGAACTGAGGATGTTTTGAGAGCAAATGGAGGCCCTAGCCAGTATTAGGTTAGCCCTTCTAATGAACCATGGTGAGAGTATGTAAGCTATGAAAGATGCTTTTGTGAATCCTAGCCTTGTAAAGTAATATAAAGGAATGTGAAGTGGAGGAAAGAAAGAAAATCCTTCCCAAGAGCA
Source organism: Salminus brasiliensis (assembly GCF_030463535.1). Taxonomy (NCBI): domain Eukaryota; kingdom Metazoa; phylum Chordata; class Actinopteri; order Characiformes; family Bryconidae; genus Salminus; species Salminus brasiliensis. Next base: position 21,128,552 of record NC_132888.1, read on the forward strand.
GGTATAAACAGAAGTGCATTATTGGGGAGATGGGGGGAAGAGAGTGAGAAAAAATAAAAAAGCAAACCAACAAAAAAAACAAAACAAAAACAAACAAAAGAAAACAGAAAATGTACCCATACTTCATGGCATTTTGTATCAGAAGATGCCTCACACAGCATAGTTTACTGTAAACATACAGGACGTGTTGCATGATGTAGTGTGCATGTGTGGGTAACAGTGACTCAGTGGTATGTGTAGGGTGACAGTTTGAGCTCCTGAAAGTCACAAAGCACAGTACTGTAGAGAGAGCATCATATCACACCACCCATCACATCACTCTTACTCTGGCTCCGTCAGGGGCGTGGTCTCATTGGGCTCGGAGTGCCCTCCTGCGTCGTGATTGGCCGTGAGCCCGTCCTCAGTCCTCACTTCCACAATGGGCTCTTTGGACTCGTCCTTACTGTGAGGAGGGAGACACATGAGGTTATCCTAGGGCACTGAGTCGCTTTTTATGAGCTCATCACTGCCTCAGTGCAAGTAGGTCTCTGTTGGTTCAACGAGCTTTTCAATGTAAACGACTAAAACATCTTCAGCTTCAGAGAGAACTAACTCAGGTCGGCCGCTCATGTGAAGGCAGGCGGTGATGTTGGATGTTATGGGTAATAGTTAGATGTGAAATGTGCCATTCTAGAGAAAATCACAGTCGGAATTGTTCACAGTGGCTGTGAAAGGAAGCAGACGCGTGGAGTGTTTAATGACTCTAAAAGCTACATCACAGACAGCCATTACATTTGATGGCCATGAATGCGTTGCCTGAAATTCTGTTTTACGACAGCTTTAAGATGGCTCAATATCTCAATATCTGCTGGTCTCTTACCCTCTCGGCATGTTGGAAAAATGCACGTTAGGGGGTGTGGAAAACAAATGTGCCGAGGTGGCGCAGAGTAGGAGGGATAGAAAGGAGCCAGGTGGTGAGTTTCGAACGCAGCAGAACTGAATTCTCAGCCGTTAGGGGCGCATGGGCCAGGTTTGCAACAGATAAGTGTGCTACAAGTATGTAGGTATAAAACATTTTTAGAACATTTAGACATAAAAAAGTTGGTTACTGGTTATTTCCACCATTTTCAATAATCTTCGATACATTTAACGTTTAGAAAACACAATTAGAAAACTGCTGATCGACTATTTTTACATGTAGATGATTGAAATACACAGAAATTTAGGAAATTAGTGGAAAAGTATCTCAAACAGACTGGCTTATGTGGTTTCATACACTGTACGACAGTTTGTCCTCATAAATATGAAGAAAATGACAGAAACATTAAGGGTTTATGACAGAGGTGATGGACATTCTGCCTTTCAGAGAATATTGTGGATATTGTCAGCACTTCCAGAACACTGACCAACTGTGTTTTATTACAAAGAGCATAATTAATCCTGTTTAATTGAGTGTAATGCAACAAATTTTTAATAAAAATAATGTACCATTTATTTATGTACCAGTATTGTGATACAATATTTTTGCCACATCACCCATATCCCACTTTAAGATATCTGCTACAGATTTTAAATGCACAACATTCTGTATATGTTTGTAGTTGTGAAACTAAAAAAGCAACCCTTAACCAAACATGACACCTTGGCTATTTGACTACACCTTTAGTAAGAGGAACACTGTATAAATCAGTGGTTTTGATGAGCTAAATTGTTTAGATGCCAACACTGTGATGCATGTTGTTAAATAAACACTAAAAAACTGCAGTTCCTTACACGAACGCAGCCTTGCCAGCCTCCATGTCCTTGCCCTTTGAGCCCGTCCCGGGCTTGCCGCAGAGACACATGAGCAGGCCACACTTGTTGAGGAAGCAGCAGGTGGCATCCACAGCCAGGAGCAGCAGCACACACACCAGGACGAGGATCCCAACAATGACCCCTGTGTTTAGTCCTGCACCATCCTCCATGGATTCTTGAGGAGAGAGCGAGAGAGAGAGAGAGAGGCAGAGAATCACTCACCCATACGCAAGCATGGAGGAGAAGCATGCTTAATGCAAACGCTACAGTCAGTTAAGCATGTGTTATTTCTACTCATGTGACTACCAGGATTAGACAAACCACTGATCAACACTGGATGAGTTGAGCAAACACTGGGGTCAGTTGGGTAAAACTTGAGACTATACAGTAATGCTGCTTTTCCAGTACCACATGGAACCACAAGTAGGTTCAAGAGATGGAATCAAGCCAGCAAGTGGCCTGGCTCCAGCTTTACTTCCATTAAAAGCAAGCACTTGAAAGGAGGCATTCGTCAGAAGCCGAGGATTTCTATCAGCCATAGAAACACTAAATTACCCCCTTTTTTCTAACATCAGTGGAACCATGGCATTAAAATTGCATTTAAATTTCTGAGAAGCACAGGAGCCAACCAACAGATCAACAGACATCGTACTAACAATTCTGTCAATAAGGACCTATTTCTTTATGTTCTGCATATATGTTCTGATGTCAGCTCAATACAAAATATGCATAAATCAGCCATAACATTAAAACCATAAATGGTACTGATTATCTCGCTAAAATGGCACCTGCAAAGGCGTGGGGTATATTCGGCAGCAAGTGGACAGTCAGTTCTTGATGTTTATGTGCTAAAAGCAAAACAAATGGGCGAACGTAAGAATCTGAACCACTCTGACAAGGGCCGGATTGTAATGGCTAGATGTCATGGATCACGCTCAATGATGTGATCCATGAAAGCTCAACCTCACAGCCTTAAAGGACATGCTGCTAATATATTGGTGCCAGATACCCCAGAACACCATCTGAGGTCTTGTGGACATCATGCATTGATTGGTCAGAGCTGTTTTGGTGGCACAAGGGGCAGGTGTTTTTGATGTTATGGCTGATTAGTGTATATGGAATATAATTAATGTCAATAGTGCGTACAGTCCAAAGTCCTCCTGACCATAACCTTAATTCTAGTCAGGTGACTCTCAGTTGGATCTGGCCTGAAAGCATGATAAATTCATGTTGAAATCTTAAAGATTCTACATTGTACACGAATGATTATGCTGGTAATATTGTTTATAACAAAAACATGAATTAAATAAAGTAAAGAATGTAAAATAGAAATTCAGCAGTGGTCTTAGACCAGGGGTGGGAAGCGGAGGTCGGAGTCCAGCGCAGTTTGCTGATTTCCCTGATCTAACAGACCTACTGAACCTTGCAATTAAGTAAGTAAGTTGACTCAATCAAGCCCTCCAGGACCAGATTTGCTCACCCCGGTCTAAGACAATTGGACCTCTTAAGATATCGTATTGGTTCTAAAACGCAGTAGCACAGTCTGGTTGCAAGGATTAAGCCTAGCCTAGAACTAAACTGTAATGCCGATGGTTTCATTATTAGAAATGTTATTTAGTGTAGACTTCGGTTTCATCTAGGTTTTGGAAATCCACACCAATAACCTTATACAGAGATGCCAACTGCTCATAAAGCCAACTCTTCATCCAAATTCATTAACATTTCATGAGACATTTTCAGCCATGAATTGTGTTTGTTTAACAATGTCTGTTTATTATCATGATCTAGAAAAAGGCAGCAGGTCACAGGTCTCTAACCTAATGTCGCATAGTTCCACCTGCTAGAGGAAAAGCAGCATCAGACAGCACTTACTGTTACCAATTAGAGCAATACAACTCCTCATTAGGTTCCAGTTACACTTAGTTATTATTGTTCAAAGTAAAGTGCAAAGTATAGTGTTTACTTTTTTTTTCAGTAGCGCAAAATAGTGTACTCACCAGCAAAAATCAGCAACAACTAATATGACGATGACTTCGACTGTCATAACATAAATACATTTACAGGTTGAAATAAAATGAAAAGTCACAAAAAGTGTGTCGGCACAATTAACACACTGTTCTTCTGGGATAATATCGAAAGACAGACACTATAAGAAAAGGACAACAGGCAACATTTATGTAAAAAAACAAACAAACAAGAATTTAATAAATCCAAATAAGCAAACAATAGCGCTGGCTGTGATCATAATACATGCCAGTTTCTGCAATAACTAGGAAGTTCACAGGACAACAGTCTTCAAATTGTAGATATAATAAAATGATATTTCGATGATGTTACAAAGTTTTTCCTTAAAGATCATACAATGTACAATTTTATACAGCTTTTCAGTGAGAAAATTAAGACTGTTAAAAATATATACAGGTAAGCAGTCATATGCAATATCTCCTGTAAACTTAGTTTAGTGCCTGACACTTTCCCCCCTTGCCCCTTCCCCCCATACAACACACATATTTCACTACGCTGAATAGAAAAGTTGCATTGTATAACATACAGTACCAGCCAAATGTTTGATCCCCACTCACAGAAAATAAATCCTTATTTATATTCTCAGATTTTAGATGGGAAAACATATATGGAGTTACGCAGTGATCAAAAAAGCCTTAAATTAACCCCCCTACACCCCCCGCACTCAGATGGAGCTTTACACACTCTTGGCATTCTCTCAAGCAGCTTCATGAGGAGCCTCCTGGGATGCTTTCCAGCAGGACTGAAGAAGTTGCACATATGCTGAGTGCTTGATAAGAAATAGTTGTTGAGGGGCATAAAACATCATACACTATATATTTATATGTGGCCAAATGTTTGTGGACACCCATTCTACTGAATGCATGCAGCTGCACCTATTGCGGACACAGACGTGCAAATGCGCACACGCAGCTTGTCTAGTCTCTGTAGAGAAGTATTACCAATAGAATAAGACTCTCTGGAGCAGATACGCATCAACCATTTGGCATGAACATGAACCATAAACATGAACCAGTACCTCAATGCCAACCTACTGGCACCATGCCTAATGCCAGGCGTGGGCAAAAGAAGTATGAAGCCCCCTGGCACTGAGCTGCGGAGCAGTGGTACTATGTTCTCTGGAATGATGGTTGGCTCTCCATCCAATACTTTTGGGATGAGTTGGAGAGTTGCACACACCAGTTACAGTTACAAACACTACAGAACAGGTTAGATTCCAGCTTTCTGTTGTTTCAACACCAGTCACTCAACCTTACTCTCTGGGGCATGAGTAGAGCACCAGTTGGTGGGAAATTGAACCTGTAATATGGTGGGTGGTACTAGCGGGCTCCAGATCTATCCACCCTGGAACAGGTTTCATTTCAGCTTTCTGTCCCTCCAACACTAGCTGCTGAATTTGGCTCCTTTCGATTAGATTATCATGTCAACATTTATTAGTAGAGCTTCAGTCAGCTGGAACCGAACCTGTTCTGTGGTGAGCAGAGCTGTTAGCATACAAGCCAAGCTAATTTTTGTGGTGCTAATGGAGGTAGAAAAGCACCCTAAATGTAATCAATGAATAAATATGCCCTACCAGTCCTGACCATTCTGTGTTCCTGATAAGGGTAAGCTACATGGTGTATAAGCCTTATGTGGCAAACCGTGTCCATGTGGAACGTTACGGCAATGGTTATTGTCCATACTCAAGAATATTGGTCTATATTAAGACTTCTTGGAGACCTGCAGACGCTCTGAAATGACAGTTTCTCCTTAGAAACAAATCAAGCGTTTGATGAAAATGTATTTAGGATCATCAAAACATACATTCAGTCAGGTGTGTCTTAACGTTTGACTGGTACTGTATTTATGTTCATTGGAAACAGCGGTCCCTAAAGTTAATTGTGTTAATTGCACGCTGTCAGGCTCAGTTTGATCAGCAAATGGATAAAGAAATGTCAGGATGCCCTCAACATGAGAACACCGCTCTCGCACCGCTCTACGCTATCAAAGCAACAGCACCAGGAACAGAGACAGCACCATCAACAGCCAGGTGCAAGTCACTGAGGAGCTGCCAAGTGTGACTGGGAATCGTACGCACAAACACACAAACACACACACACACACAAACACGGTGTGTCAGAGGTACATAAACACAAATATTGAGATTGCATGCGTGCAGGAAAGCAAAGTGAGCAAGGGTATCGTAGAAAATATAGATTGCACGCGTGGGAATGTGATGATCCATCCGCATCCAAGACCAGCCACAATGACACAGGACAAACGGAGAGAGGAGGAAGAAGAAGGGAGTGGGGGGGTGGGGGGGATGGGGAAAGAGAGAGAGAGAGAAAGAGAGAAAACAAGAGAGAAACATACGTCAAAACACAGAAACAAAGTTTGGAAATTAATTAAAAAAAAAAAGGTAAAAGTGAGGTTAAGAAGGAACGCGTAATGAAAAGAGTGGCAGGAGTGAGCTGAGATCAAAGGCAAAGCATGCGGCGGTGGTTAATAAATCAGACTGTGGAGAGAGTGGCAAGGGAAGAACAATAAGAGCCAAGCACTCTCTTCTCGTGACAGTGGTTCTCAACTTGGGGGTAATTTAGGGGGACTTAATAGCGGAGGAAAACCTAAGCTAAGAGCTAACTTGTCTGTCTTGTCTGTATAAACTCTAGTATTAGCTAATTACTCATTAAAAATACTCAAAATATCATTTACATTGGCTATTTTTTCTAGACATGTAAAAACATAATAGAAAAGATGAAATAGAAAGATGACTCATGATTAGCAATGCCATGTCCTTCTGTGTGCTACTTTCGGGCTGGAACATACTAGAATAAGGGCCAATTATTACTATGTACTCACTACTGAATACAACTTACTAGTTGACTAACAATTTAAAACCTAAGTGACTAGTTGACAACCCGTCATTTAGCATACAAAAAACACAAGAGGGTTCAGGAGACAAATGAAAAGTAGCTTTACATGGGTCTGTACTTGTAGTATGCCAGATTTTGTGCCCTTTCCCTATTAAACTCCTGGCCACAAAGCTAACGTATGGCCACTAAATAGTCAATAGTGTTGGGTACAAGATAACATGTTAAGTTACAGTAATGTAGTTACTGCTCCCTGTAACGAAGTACTGTGACACATTACAGCTGGGATATTTGAAATTCTAGTTGTTGTCTTGATAAGTGCTACAATGCTTGCCTAACTCGCAGGAAGGCAGCAGTTGACTGTGCAGCTTCATGAACATGATCAGTGATTAGTGTGAGTGTGGGGAGTGCCATAAACTCAGCATGAATACTGATGAATAAAACTCTTCAACCAAACAGGCTTGACTCGATTCCCATTCAGGGACTGCTCTATATGCTTTACAAGAAGTACAGGTTTTCTTTTTGGGTAGGGTTTGATATTGTGTGGTGAATGAAAAAAGGTGGTACCATTTGTTTGCCTCATTTTACATGGATATGTATTTGGTTGAATCTTTAAACAAAACTACCCAAGTACTTATGTACACTCAAGCTGTTTTGACCTGATTTTTTCCTGACTAGTATGTTTTCAAACAGCATCACTTATTCATCCTGTTCAGTAAAACTGGCTGTGTATTCAGAGAAAAGGCAGGGAGGAAGACATGCCTGATAAATAATGTTTCCCATGGCTAGTTCTTTCCAAATAAAGTTCTGAAAGTTTTGGGTTCCTTTGTTCTTTTCAGTTGCTACACATTTGTGTGGGTTTTAGAGAGTGATGTAGAAGTAATGAGTACTCTTTTCAGGAAGTACTTTGGGTATCACTTTACTTGGATGGTCTATTATAGAAGCAACTAACATTCAATTGAACATGTATTAAATGCAACTGAACTTGAATGTAAATGACTGTCTATTGAATGTAACCCACATCCAACCTTAATCTTACCCTTGAATCAACCCTAAAACCTAACCTAAACCCTAACCCTAAACTAAGCCTTAATTCTAACCCAAAATCCTAACCATAACCTAAACCTAAGCCTTAAATCCTAACCCTAACCTTACCCTTGAATCAACCATAAAACCTAACCTTAACCGAAGCCTTAATTCTAACCTTAAATCCTAACCCTAACCCTACCCTTGAATCAACCCTAAAACCTAACCTTAACCTAGGCCTTAAATCCTAACCTTACCCTTGAATCAACCCCAAAACCTGACCTAAACTCTAACCTTAATTCTTACCCTAGGCCTTAATTCTAACCCTAAATCCTAATCATAACCTTAACCTAAGCCTTAAATCCTTACCCTAACTTTACCCTTGAATCAACCCTAAAACCTAACCTAAACCTAAGCCTTAATTCCTAACCCTAACCGTACCCTTGAATCAACCCTAAAACCTAACCTAAACCCTAACCTTAATTCCTAACCCTAACCGTACCCTTGAATCAACCCTAAAACCTAACCTAAACCCTAACCTTAATTCCTAACCCTAACCGTACCCTTGAATCAACCCTAAAACCTAAGATTAGGTGCAGAGTTACTTTCATTAGAAAATCATTTACATTCCACTTAGGGTAGGAATGTTCAGCTGCACTTAAGTGATGTTAGTTGACTGCTGGCTGCATGCCAGAAGAGCATCTACGAGGCAACTACAACAGACCATCCAAGTAAAGTTTTACAATACTTATGCACTAAATGAGCACTTTACCAACACTGCTGGTCAACAGCTGCCTGCAGTCCTGACTATAATCCATAATTAGAAGCATGTTCCAGGCCAAAAGTTGCAGAAGAGGCAGAAATGCAGAACGACGCACATAGAAATGTGAAGAAGGCTGCTCTAGTGTGTTTTGGTGCAAGTTGAGAGGCAATGTGTCACGGCTCACAAAGGTTGAGAACCACTGCTTAAGAGCAGCCCTTCCAGTGCTGTGTTTTCCCCACTACAGCACACCTGATTCGACTTGTCGGCTAATTAGCAAGCCCTTCACAAACTAAATCAGAACGGAGTCTGGATGGGAACAGAACGAACCAGACACAGCAGTGCTGTTGTTTTTCCTCTAGGACTTTTGAGTGAGGAATGGTGCTCCAGAGAGGAAAACACAGTCCGGGACAATTCCACATGACTGATGACTGCGGCACCTGGGCCTAAGCAGAAGGACTCGGAAACGAGTTTGTGACTGACTTGAGAGCATGCTCGAGATAATGCAGAACTGAGACGAAGCAGATTTCAGATTAAACATGCATCGACGGCAACGACGCATATGATTTATGCTTGTGGAAGAACGTCTACCAGAGTTAGCTAACTTTAATGAGTTCTAGCACTGTGCATGTCGAAGACTACAGGCAGAAACACAGACTAATAAACAATTTCGGTGTGCCTTTGTGGATGATCTTATTATCACAGCTAATTATAGCCTAAATCTTCTCAGCCCATATTCGCCTTCTCAGAGATCCTAATTAGACGTTAAAAGACCTCAAGCTATGACCACTGTTTTTGCCGGCAGTACCCTGTAATCAATTCATTTCTTGATTGCTAGTTGAAGCTAGAACACTGACAGGTCAGAGTGGACCCCATAGAAAGCCTGGAAGTGTAAACTGGCAATGAATTATTTCACACACTGCATATTTAGGACACCCTTATAAATAATGAGTTTCATGGAAGGTGATTTATGTTGGAGATGTCAACGTGAGAAATATACAATAAGAAATGTATACTGTTGTACCCTTTTGTAATGGGAGTGTTGAATATTGGATGGGGGATACCCTACCAGTCTGCCCACAGTTTTTAATTAATGTATTATAAAAATGTATTATAAAAAGCACTGGCCAGGTCTAGGTCCCATGCTGCATTACAAATCTACTAGTACTTCCAGGCTTTGTCTTTATATTAGTGTGCACGATTACCATTAGTGTGGTAATGGTGGTTCTGTGAGCACAAACAAAACAAATTGTGTAAAAAAAAAAATATATATATATTTTTTGTGTCATTGCTTTAATATTTCTAACAGAGATTATTTCAGTCCATTTAATCTGATTTACAGTGAATTACAGTACTCAAAGATAGTTTTGGGACACTTCTGTTATGATTATTTTTTTTATTATTATTTAATTTGTTCATGTGTTTTGTTCATGTGTTTTTATATTCAAAATTTGTCATTGCAGCTAGGATAAGTTATCCATAGGTTCAGCTGTCAATACAGCAAACTGGAACACGTTAACCTGACCTCTCAGTTTACTTCAAATAAAGGCAAAACACTTAAAACAAGATGCTGTCCAGAATAAGTAGGAAGTAGGCAAGTAATCTTTATCTATATAGCTTCCATAGTTTCCTAGAACACGTCTTAAAGTGCTTTATATTGCAAGAACAATAAAGTAAAACTAAAGTAATAATACTAGTAATATTAATAATAAAAACGAGACATACAAAATAACCAAAATATTACATGTCAAATAATCATCAAAGGATATGCAAAAAATGACTCACCTAAATAAAATACTAAATATTAACCTACAGAAAGGAGACACTAATATTTGAGTACTAATTTTTATTTGAGTACTATGTTTTTGTTTACATAAATTCTTATTAAAGATTAAAGTAAACCTGGTCATTACTGCTGGTTATTATAACTTTTCTGCTTGATACAAATATTGAATATGAGTTGATACGAATAAACATTCTAAATCCTTAGCTTAGAGAGTGAACAAGACCTAAACTGTACTCAGGGAGTGTTTCAGAGCTAATGAGCCTTTGAGCACTGTCCATACATTAGTATTTTCTATTTGTAGCCATACTGTAGTCAGAGAAAACAGGCTTGGAATACAACCTTTCTGGACCGTCTCCCTATAATTTATAAAATCACTGTCATTAAAACGTACTGATAACATGTTTTGACAGAAAAATGTACAATTCAAAAGATATGGGCCAAAGTGTACAATGCTAGTGCCACTACCAAGCCAAGTTGAGTCACTTCACCTGCCAGAATGTTTCGTGGGTAGTGCACCTTTGAAGCAAATTTAGTGTTTCTACTCCTACGGCTGAAGAATAAAACGGTGTGGATTGACAGACAGATGGACAGATTGATTACTATCGAGCAGCAGTATAAACCTTTCTTTAAAAAACTGTGATGAAAATATGTGAAATGGCTGAAGATCCAGGACGATTGGCTTACAAATCACTCTCAAAATATGTTAAACAGTCAACTGAAACAGCAGCAGTGACAGCATGAGACGATGTTAAATGAGGAGAAATGTCTTAGTACATTAGACTCTACACACTCTAAACCTTCTAACTTTTCTTAATGACATAAAACTCTTTCCAATGCTGTGCATTAAACTGCAGAAATACACAACTAAGAACTGAGAAGAAAAGCACAACTGTTTCCCTAAAGCCCAAAAAAAAAAGAGACTGTATTCTATGGACGCCCCTGTGTAGGCGCCTATCGAAAGCTGGCTGTGAGACACTCTTATTGGCATGCTGCTCGAGAAGCAGCAGGAGAGAAGCGTGAGGGGTGTAAGAGCGAAACAAACAGGCTTTGGACACCTTCCACTCCCAGTCTGCTGTGCCAGAGGGAGTGCAGATCCAAGCCTCCTACATCTACACTGCTGTCTGAAAGTGTTAATGAGAGAGACTCTCAGGGCTGTGCTTGCACCAGATGCCCGTTGGGTTAACATGAAGCAGGAGTGTCCAGATGTGGCCTTATCATGCCTGACCGGACTGAACCTGCCTCCACTTGCCACTTAAGGTGCTTAAGCTTGGCACGGTGGCAGAGCGGCTCAAAGTGGCCTGCTTTGACGGCAGTGTTGAAATCGACTGTTCTCTTGCACTAGTGCTGCTGCTTGAGGCGGCCTGCCAGCGAAGTGAAGGGCAACTGACCAAACAGTGCCCCGAAGAGAGCAACTAAGAAAGATTAAGAGCGGCAGAAATGTAGGGCGTGAATGAAGGAGGTCAATGGTGTAAAGACACCATTGTGAGATTTCTACAATGGCTTGATGTCCCTCTTGGATTTGGAGGAACTCTCTCGATGGGAGGAAAGACATTAGGGATGTCCCAGTCCAATCAGAAAGATCAGTATCTTTGCCTTGTCTCCTTGTATCTTCAGAATAGCAACTTTACTTAAGTCTTAGACTTAATTGGAGATTTTGTTCCAGGTAATTTTGGAGAATTTCTAAAGAATGTTTTTGGCACAATATAAAGAAGGATGGTCAAATTATGTCAAAAAGTGAAAAACAAATAAAATTGAGAAATAAGATATTAGAATTAGTGTAGATTATATAAACCGTTCTTGTGTTATGGTAAGTTTGCACTGTTGCACTCTATACAACATGGTAATAAAGTGTATTTTAGGTGAAAATACTGCATCGCTATTTCACTACTGCACTGATATTTTATTATTTAATGACCAAAGCCAGCACCAGTGGTCAAGAAAGGTTGGACAGCATAGTGGATAACAACGCTGCTCTGCCTATAGGCAAACAAGGTTCAATGGCTCTTACAGACAGAAATCAGAAACTGCAGAGAACCAAGTTGCATTATGCCTTAAGAATCAAAATAATAATGTATCATGGGACCAATTTCTACCCCTTGCCTTCTTCTGCCATAGCAAAGACAGAATCCACAACCTGTAGCAAGGAAGCGAACAAGAAGTCAGAACATCTATAATGTGTAACTACGTTAAAGTGGTAAATGCGAAACTTGAGTATCTCGTCAGATTCTCAATATTACAATTGGTTCGATATTTGGAGCACTTGATTGGGACATACCTAACAGACGTTACAACAGATGAACAAACATGACTCTTGTTTTCTTTCCCTTTTGACATTCAAAGTCTCGGAACACTGCTTTTATTGAAATATAAGTAATGTTCTAGCACCAAGTTCACACATGAACAGATGATCAGTCGCTCGCCATGACTCACCATGCATCATATTGTGTAAGTAGCCAAAGAAAGGGCGAAAAAACAACAACAAAAAAACAGGCAGTTTTTCTCGCTGCATTCAGTTACTTGGTGATATTACAGCTCTGAGTCAGCCCTTCAATGCTGTGCGTCAGTATGTGAGAAAGGACAGTGAAGGATGGAGGGGGCTCTAAAGGCAAACTCACCTGGAATGGCATTGCGCTTTGAGGAGGTGCGGAAGGTAAGGATGCCAGGCTTCGATCTGCCCTGCTGGTTTTCGGCCACCACAAAGACTTCGTACTCTGTGTTCCACTCCAAACCGCTTAGGAGCACATACTCGCTCACACTGGGCAGACGAATCTCTGGCTTCCAGTCTGGATCCTCTTTCTATAGAAGCCGAATTGAGCAACAGAGTCAGTTTGGAAATCCATTTAAAACACTTTTAATAGGTATATAGTAGTATATAGTACGGTTGAAAAGCCTGAGATCCCTTTCTAAAATGCTTCTATTTCTACTAGCTTTCCTTTCTAATTTAATATGTATCAAGTGTCTTATTATAAATGACATTAGCAGTATGATTTTAGTGACTGTATATTCACACAATAAGGTTTGAACATGTGTTTCAGAATTTTTTTAGTATCTAGAATGTCCTTCTTTAGTTTTTTTGTTTGAGTGTGTGCACTCGTGCTGTATGAGCCAGTTTTTGCTCTTAGTTTGTTGTACAATCTGGTGTCGACCAGAGGAGGATGGGTTCCCCTTTTGGGTCCTTATTCCTCTCAAGGTTTCTTCTTCCTGATCTGAGGGAATTTTCCCTTGCCACAATTGCCACTGGCTTGTTCCAAAGGGGCTCGGACCTGGATCCCTCTAAAGCTGCTTTGTGACAAATTCTGTTGTTAAAGGTGCTATCTAAATAAACTAGAACTTGGACTTTTGTCCAAATGCCACAATCAGAGATAAAAAGACTCAAAAAATAAATCTGACATTTGTATTGGTCTTATAGATTTGCTAAGTACTGATAATTACCTGGAAATTACCGGGGAAAACTTTTCCTGGCTAACATGTTTTTTCCTTAACATTCCTTAATATTGCAGTTGTTTATTTCTATCTATTTATTTATTAGTTATTAATATTTTGTAGTTGTTTATTTCTATCTGTTTATTTTTAGCATGGTCAGTGGGAATTTTGGACCCCACTGTAAACATTCTTAGATATGGCCTAAACCAGTGGCTCTCAAACCAGTCCTCAGGGCACCCAGAATGTCCACATTTGTGTATGATTCCAACTCCTAACTTATAACTGGTCTGAGATTACATTGATGTTAAAATCCTATTCCATATTCCACATGATCCACTGACAAAGTGCCATGTGTTCTACTTAGAAGAATAATGATACCCTTGTTTCAAACATTTTAATTGCTACCTATGCCACTGAATGTAAAATATGCCAACCAATCACAGTTTGGAACAGCCCAACATGACATTAAAGATGACCTAGAATGGAAAATTAGAGTAGAGTTGAACAATGAGAGTTCAGTATGTGTTCAGTACATGTACATAGTGATGTACAGTGAACCTTAAACCCTATTGTCTCTTCATTGAAAAGAAAAGAACCAAACAATCCAAACGAGAAGGAAATAAGCACAAACTGGTAAAACTATAATCACAATGTTGTTGATATACTGCTAAAAACAAAGCTATGCGGCTCCTGTGAGACACCACGGTGACTTAAACCAGCAGAGCTGAGCTCATCCTTTTCTCCAGAAGACAACCATAACAGGACAATTAGAGTGCTTCATTCTGGGGGGAAAACTGCCTGATAAAACCACATCTGAGCATTTTTCACTCAAACCAAAGTCACTATTTATACATCAAATAGGAACTTCAAATCCTAAATAAATGAATCTCTGTGGCACCTTAAATCACAAAGGAATCGTTGCAAAGACCTTCAGTCTGTGTGCTATTTAGCTGAGATATTTACATTTACTTTCATTTGCTGGAAGGTGGGTTATCCTGACATGTGCTACACTGGACATATATGAGAGGGACCTCAAATCAACCTCAATCTCCCCTATATTACCTGGCTGTATAATGTATTTACTTTGATTATTAGTTTACTATTTGTATTCTGTATTCTGTATACTCGCTGGGTGAAGTACAACTGGTTCTGAAGTGTGTCTGCTTGGTGAAAAGCTTGGTTTGCGAACTACGTGAATACTCACAGCTTTGTATCGAACTAGGTAGTGAGTGATGGGTGAGCCTCCATCATCCTGCTTGATCCAGTTGACTCTGAGGGCATTGCCCTTGGGCTGCAGGATGGCTTCCAGTATGGGGGGGTTGGGTTCCCCTGGAAACACACAGCAGGAGGGCACAGGCTGAGCTATCATGTAAACTATTCATGGTACTGTTCAAGAAGAAGACATAGTTCAAGCTCAAGTCCTCAAACTCCACCAAACTTAAGAAGAACCGTCTTTTGTAAACAAAGTTTTATGTGCATTATTATGTCCTTCGTTTACATTTATTAGTTGGCTTCATGTTTACATACATATTATATATATATATATATATATATATATATATATAAATGAATTATTTGAATGAATGACTTTAATCATTTTAATATTTTATATATGATACATTATTTAGCAGACCTCTTACTCTACTCCTCTACCCCTTATCTTAAGCTATTCACAACAGTAGGTGAACAAAGAATAAGATTTCCTAAAAATATTAAATGGGAATATGAAATTCACCACAAGTAAATTCGGTATACCAGTATTTTTTTAAATACTTAAATTACTTCACTGACAAACTACACATTGTTCTTTCTCATTGAAGTCATTTCCATCACTGATAACATTTAACATTATTTAAGTTCAGTGATGAATTTAAATGATGCCATACCTATATAGTTAAATGCTGCACAGTAGAAAAACTCACCCCAGCTATGACCCTGTATACTGCCCCATATATAGGTTATCAAAATGACAAAAAGCACTTACCAAAAAGGGCAAAAGCCCCCTGAATATTTGTGTATTTGGCTGCAGTTTGACTGTGAATGGCATTTAAATGAAACTGAGAGTGCCCTCTGTCCCTTTACACAAAGCTGGTGTTAGCTGCTTCTTCAGTGGTTTCTTTGTCAAATATCCTGTTCCATCTTAAATGTCGCAGATTGCAACAACTGCTCCATTTAAGGTGAAATGGAAAATTGTAATTTGAAGTTGTAAAATGAGAGGCCACCTTTAGCCTGTAACACTATTTGTTATAGTGAAATGTGCCAATAATTTATACAACTAAATATACCGTGTAGTTTGTGACTATGAGGCATAGAAGAAAGGAATACACTGGGGAATACACACATACTTCAATGCCTATGACGTATATGAAATTATTCGCCAATATTGAAGCAATAATAATAATAATGACTTTTATTTTTATTTTATCTGCCACTCCATTGTACATCCCTAATTTTATATAAATTACAATACAGAGAAAGTACAATGTCTGTTTTTTTATTAGAATTAGTTTTGCTAACTAAGGCTAAAATAATGTTAATGAGATGTGTTGACTAGTGTTGGAGATCTCTCATGTTACTAATCTTCTAGGTTCAGCAGGTTTGACAGTGAAAGCCATGTGTGGCTTCTCCTTCACGGACCATCATTCATAACCTATTTCAGATTAATGATGTGTGCATGCTAATTTGATCCACTACATTGGTTAGACAACACAGAATGACATTTAACAACACTGCCGGGGCTTTGGGGGACTGTCTAAACACGCACAGAGCACACTGAAAAATGAGGGTTCTTTACTTACATTAACACACTCATTAGCTTGGCTTGTAAAACGGACAGACCCTTTTGCTCAATCCAGTCAAATGGACCCTGCGTCATTCAATACAACCCCCACACATGTCTTAATGTGAACCTTCTCTGATGCAGTATTTGTCCTTTGACTGAAGTTTCAGGGGTCATTCCTGAGCATCTTCAACAAATTCTCCTGAAATTCATACAGCTTCAGTGATAATGTTGGTAGAATTTGCGGTCAAGAGTAATTCTGTTAAGAGTGTGAATTTGAAACTTTCTATCAGTACCACCTGTGTTTGTAAGAGATGTTTAATGAAATGCTGCTACACTATTACTTAAATTCATTGTAGGATCTTTAGAAAACCAAATTTAAAGCAATTACAATTAAACAGTACAGCCAACTAACAATAGCAAAATAGACTATTTTGTTATTTTGCTTCTGTACATCACCTCAAAGGATTAGAAATAAAGCAAGATGTGACTGAAGTGCAGACTTTCAACTTTAATTCGAGTGATTTAAAAAAATATTGCATTAACCATTTGTTTTACACAGCCTCTGCATTTTTACAGGTACAAAAGTAATTGGACAAACTAACACTTATAATATTATAAAAACAATTATTATAGTGCCAGAAGGCTAAAAGCCATGGATGGTCTTTCTGTCTTTAGCTTTCTCTTCAGTAAATGAAAAGCTGCTCTACTCGGCTATGCAAGAACGTTGCATTTCTTTGCTTAAATAAGCTCTTGGGTTGCTTTTGCAGTATGTTTTGGTCATTATCCATCTCTACAGCAAGGCACCATCCAAATGATTTTTCAGCATTTGACTGAACCTGAGCAGAAAGTATGGCTCTATACACTTCCGAAATTACCCTGCTATTTCTATCAGCATACATTTAATACCACATAAACACCAGTGACCAGTGCTGTGGTATGCTTTGGATCATAAAACCCTGTTCTTTTCTTGATCACACTCAATTTATTCTTGGTATCATTTGTCCAAAGAACAGATGGTTTCAGTTCTTGAGTGTTCCCTGAGGATTTCAGCTTGAAGGAAACTCTGCATTTACTCTATATGTTCATAGAAAGGAAAGAAAGAATTCTACGATCATCTACTGTAGTTGCCTTCCATGGTCTTCCAGGTTTTGTGTTGTTACTGAGCTTGCCAGTGCATTCCTTCTTTTAAACAATGAAAAAACTAATAATTGCACTCTCATAGTGGCTCAGTGGTTGAATATGCTGCCACTATGGCCCAGGGGTCGCAAGTTCGAATCCCGAGCCATACTTCTTTGCCATCAGCAGCCGGAGTCTGAGAGAGCACAATTGGCTGTGTTCTCTCTGAGTGGAAAGATGGTGCTCTCTCCCCTCACCACTCTTAAGTGATGTTGGCTGCCCAGCAATGCCACATTTGCGGCAGTTAGAAAAGAGGCAGTGGTTGGCTTCGCATGTATCAGAGGAGACATTCCCCTTCTAGTGTCGGGAGCATTGCTAGAGCTAGTGTTTTTTTGTTTGTTATCCTAAAGATGACCTTCCTCACTTGCATCAACCCCTCTTTGAATCTTAAAAGTTCCCAAAAAGCAATCATATGCAAATCACCTGAAGAGCTTTTATTTCCTTAATCTTTAATGGAATAATGCGAGAATGGACCACACCTGCTTAACAGGTAATTGTCCAATTACTTATGAGGCTCTTTTAAACTTAACTAAATGCAGTTGAAAGTCTACTTTTCAATCTCATCTTGACTGCTTCATTAAAATCCATTGAGGAGTTGTACAGAGGCAAAAATGCCCAACATTTTACAGTCTTTCAAAGTCTTATGGATCTGAGTGAACAAACATTAACTAATGACAATTCACAATGCCAAATTAGAAAACAAACATATTTTTTATTAAATGACTCCTACAGAATATATATATATATGAGTTTAGACACACTTTATACATCTGAAGCAAGTTTGCAAAAAATGAAATGGATGTCAATGTTGAAGTGGAAAATGAATGAACCACTGAGGTCAACCACTTTCTTTATCAAAAAGCCCAAATCAATGACTATCTTCTTTCAACTCTAACTGTAATCAGACCATATATACACATATTTAAAAATATATATATAAAGACAGAAAGAGAGAGAGATAGCACTGCAGGACGAAAAGGCATCAACATTGAACATCCCTCAAACTCCTGCTTGTCAAAATGTTTATAGCAGGCATAAAAGGATGAGGTGATGTTCCTGAGTCATCTACCTAGCACTACCTCTCGGGAATTGTTTTTCAGCTCCAGAGCTTTTGAAGTAGTTTTTATGGTTGGAAGGACACAGCTTAAAACTTTTTTTCCCCCCACTCCATATTCTCCTTAGATAATATTATAAGCAGTAAGAACACAGTGGTTGCTCAAGGGAAGTGTCTGTCGAAAATGTGGCCTAGATGAATTTTCATGACTTGACAGAAGAGTTTTTAATTCTGGGCATGTGGAGGCAATGGGGAAAGATGTGATGGCTAAGGGAGAATGCAATGATGCAGCCGCGAGGCTTCACTAATCCTACACATGAGAGCTGCAGAGCAAGAGCCAAGTGTTTACCTTCTGTTCACCAGAGTGGACGACATCATCAGCACCATGCAAGCCACATGACAAAAGGCACACCGTACGCACGCACATGATTGGTGGAAAGGAAATTGGAAGAAGTCACATGGAAAATCCAAAAACAACAGAGATGACGTAAACATGGACAAAAAGATACTTAGTGTCAGTTGACATGAAGACACATACTACAAAATAAAAGTTCTTAAGAGTCTGTAGATCAGAACATTGAAAGCAGGAAGATTAAGCAGAGTTTCCTCTGAGAGAAGCATTTAACAGACAAATGAAATGTCTGCTTCTGAGGGCTTTGATCAAATTGCAGTATTACTAAATAGTAAGGGTGTAAATTTCTCTCATTATAACGTTTTGATTAGACGCAACTAACATGATCTAATGGTTTATTGTGTAGCGTCTTCGGACACATAAAAAATGCTATAATTCTAATATTATAAAAACACCTATTTAGTTGATAATTGAGACCAATCAAACCTACTGCCAACCCTTTCAAATCTACACATCACTTCAATTGAACCCTTCCAAAAACTGAGGTAGGCTCCAGTGCAACTGGGTTATGCAGCAAGACAGTAATCTGAAGCAAATCCACCTCTGAATGGCTCAAAAGGCCTAATCCTGCATTAAACCTCATTGAGGGGGCCAAAACTCCTTTATGATGATGGAAAGTAAAAACTGATCTCTAGTTATGGCACTTGAGCAAGAGAATATGTCAAGATATGTTTTAATGTATCATGTATCAACTATATCAGGCGTTCTGTAAACATTGTTCTATAAACAATACATTTTTGTATTACATTATTGTATTTTTCTATTTAATGTACTTTTTAGCTTTAATACTGTTATTAATGTTGTATACTATGAAATCTGACTGAAATCTGTTTTACTCCTAATATTATCTTTCAACCAACATTTAATGTATATATAATATACATAAAATTACATTAGGTCTCACTTCAACAGATATTAACATTTGAGGCATGGACTTTACAATGCCAGTAGATGCCACTATAGATGAATTAATGCATTTCACCTCACCTGTCAGGGGCACTAACATTATGCATCCTTTTAAAGACCAATTAACTTTTAATTATTAACAATTTTCATTGAAATCAGACATTGAAATGAAAATAATACAATAAATCCACTGTTTTTAAACAAAGTCGACATACAGCCTCATCCATGGTAATGGGCCCTTCTCACTAAATAAATATTGAGAGAATACTAAGGACAGCAAAAATTACTGAGGTCATGTCCATAGGATCAGGTCAATTATCAGGACAGGCCTATGTTGCATCTCTAACTCAAATCATAATGACATTAACCATGATTTCATTTTTAAATTCATTAAAGTGGCTGGGGATATAGATAATACAATTTTAGTTTGACAATAGCCTGAGGATTTCATTCCAATGTTACAACATTAAAATTATTCAAACCCACTGCAGCCATTTTAGCATTCCAAAGCTGACACAGTTGAATTGCCACCTTTGGACTGATCCAATTTTACACCCCCACTAAATAGTGCGAAATGCTAGAGATTCAGACTAAATAGATGAATCGTTTTAATCACTTATAGAAGGTCAGTGCCAAGAACAGAGGAAACTCTGAAGCATTCACATAATACATTAGCACAAGGAAGACACATGCATGACTTTCTGCACATAGCATGTGATCAGCACATCACAGGAGGGGTCTGAACTGCCTGAGAAGTATTGAAAGGCGCTGTGCTTTGAATACTTCATATGAGTAAGCAGAGTTCAATTAAAAAGCATTAAAGACTTTCTCTAATGAAATTCACAGAGCACCTCTATACATAAGCTACATTCAGTAAAATAGATGTGTATCATTTTGATCCATTAATATATTTTTTGTTTTTCAGCTGCACACAATCACATGTGATCATATGATGATCAAACAAACCTGTTTCCTCAGTGTAAAAATGAAAAATGCCATCTAGGAAGCAAACGAGACACGTTTCATAAACTCAACAAATTAGTGTAGAAACACTTTGCTCTGTCTAAACTAAAAAAAACTATCTATCAGAAATTAATTTTGGAACTACAGAGTAGTGTTGTAGTACTCGAGTCCGGTCTCTGTCTCCAGAACATAAACAAGCAGTCTCGGTCTCGTCTCGACCTCTTTTGGATTCGGTCTTGTCTTGGCCTCTGGTTGAGGTGGATTTGGAAATTGCTGTAAAGACCAGCTGAGTCCAACGCGTCTATCTGAGGTAATGATAATGAGAAACTGGCTTTTTTAGCGTTTTTAGCATTATTTAATAAAAGTCAGGTTTAAGGGTGTACATATCAACGTGCTGAACAGCTCAACTCTCTAATTTCTCTATTAAAGCCACCGTACACAATGTTGTTTGCCCTAGCAGATATAGAACAAAGCAGGCCTGTACTACACAGGATGTGCTGCGACAAGAGAGCTGATAAACGCCAGGTCTAAGCTGACACTCGTTTCTTACATTTGATATGAGCTTACTACCCTTTCTGAAGTTTACAGTGTTCAAAGCAAAAAAAAAAAGACCAGGCTGCTAAAGGTAACAGAAGACTAGCATTAGCCTGTTTAAATCTCTGTGTATATTTCAAGCCATATCATCTACTATGGCTTTCTTTGGTCTCAACATGACTTTTTGGGGATGCTGTCATGCGCTGAAAATGAGAAATTGAGCAGTGGCCAATTCAGAGTTCAGACAGTTTTTGCTCTTATTATTTTCACATTTAAAAATTAAAATATTCAGTTGGCTTTATGTGGTAACATCTAATTAAGTATTATAGAAGAAAGGACACAGAATCATCACCATTATTTTCTATTAAAATGAGTTGGATTAAGACTATAATAACAATAATAATAATAATAATATAAATATAGGCTTATATCTTATTTAATGTTAGAAAATGTATGACAAAATATAATAACATTTATAATATACATCCAGTATAATGTATGGCAATAAATGTACAATTAATTTCAGTTTAATAACTAATTTCCCATTTTTTGGATAATATAATCTGGTCTAGGTTATGTCTCGGCCTCCAGTCTCAGTCTTGATTCAGACCCGGCTCTTGGTCTCTGCCTTGACTACAACACCACCACAGAGTACTACTAACTGTAAAATGCATACAATTAGACTTCGGTACATTAATAAAAAAACAACAGAAAGCAGCTTCAGGTTTACAGTATGAAGCACTTACTTGAGTAAGAATACCCTGAATGGTCCAATGAGGGGTTGGACAAAGTGGATGAAAAAAACAAATAAAATTGATGATCAAAACACAATGAAAGAAACAAAACTGAAAAAAAATATATATTAAAAAAAATAAAAATCCAACTGACAGAAAGATGGATTGTTCCTGTACCACCCACACTTTACCTACCCTGGTCTCAGTCTTCAGCACAGCAGGTAGCAGTCATCTCTCCTTTAATAACATGAACACAATCTCTAATATGATCTAAGGGTTTACTTTCGGTCTAGTCTATATAGAAAGAGCCCTTCAGGGACAGCTCACATTAATACAACAGTCTGAGTACAGCAAGTTGGATTTATTATGTAAGAGTAGCTGCATGAGTGGGCTTCTGCTGCTGAGCCTGAAGCCACATACACACAGCCACCAGAGGGAGCAATCAGGCCAAACTGCTCTGATTGTGTGAGGCCTTCCTGCATTGGCGGAGATTAGCAGCAAAATCACATCATCACAGAGCGATCTGTCAGGAACAGAGCGCCATGATCTTTTTGCTAGGGTGTGCTCGTCACCAGGAATGTGAGAAACTTGAGTGGCAAATCGTGCACAGCTGCAGACTAAGAAATAGGACTCTCTACGCGAACATAAATGCATTATTCATCCGTGAATTCGTTTAGCTCTAATGCAGAATGCAGATATCTGAATGCGCCATGAGCTGCGTATCAGAGCTGTACATGTCGTGGCATGCCGACAGAGAACAGTGAAGAAAGATAGATATCACCAGTATAAGAAACGGCGAGAGCTGCTGGAGGCACTTTTGACCCCTCGTAAAACATCATTAAGCCTGGCGCTTCTCCACACCTAAAGCGCAGATGGTATCATTGAGAGTCAACATCAGCCAGTGGTCTCACGCTGCCTGCCTGCATTGTAGAGTGTTAATGGAACAGCGTGTTCTTAATAGGAAGGAGAAAAAAAAGAACTACTCACGAACAGGCTCCGTCTTGAAGGAGACCGTGGCACTGCTCTCTCCCTCTCCCTTGCCATTGATCGCAGACATCTTGGCTTCATACTGGGTTTCTGGTTTAAGGCCGGTGATTGTGACTGTGCTCAGGCCTCCTGGAACAGATTTGAATTGCAGTTAATGAAACTTGTGTTCACATAAAGTTTTAAGAGGTAGATGAGGACAAAGATCTCATCTATGGCTTTGGTTGGTCTCCTAAGCAAGGACTTGACATCATGGATGCAATCAAACTGGCTTCTAGTTGATCAATACACCTTCAGTCAACAGCAGGACACCAATGGTTGTACGATTAAGTTCTCCAAAGGTTGTAGCATCAGAATGTGTTTTCCAACCTCTCTTCATCTCTTAGATTTAAACAGGCTGTTTCGCTACTGCGCCTTTAGGATTGATCTGTTTAAATGATCTATGTTCTTATTTGCTGCCCTGCATTGTGTGACTGGGCGTGATTCGCTGTAATTACAGAAGAAACATGAATGATCAGGTGTCCCAATACTTTTGTCCATATAGTGTATTTGGATAGCAGTTCCTAAAATCTGATGCTAGTCACAAAATATTAAATATTGTGCTAAATATTGTATAATGGGAAAATGTCTTTACACTAACATTTATATTTTAAATATAAATATTTTTACCATATCGCTGAGCCATAACTGTCAGAGCTTTATATTCACTAGCTGTTAGATGAATTAAAGCAGGTGAGCAGGAAGATGGGTTTCATCCATATGATCACATCCAAGATTTCACATTTGGCAAAATGCCAAAAAGCCTTAATTCTTAATGTTTTCTGCTCGTTTTCTCATGTCCATTTTAAAGTAGAATCTCACATAGTCATTTCTTTTACATTTAGCTTCCTGTTGAGACTTTAATCATTCATTAATCATACTGCATATCGTCGCTGTCCAATGAGGAACACGTATTTCCAAAAATCTCCAGGCCAAAAATGTTCTGAACTTTGAATGGAAGTCAATATAAAATAGGAGCTTATTACAAGTAATTTAGAGCATTCCTATTGGTCCATTGATCCATAATTATTCACACAGTGTACACAAGCAGCTACAGGGTTGCTGTTGGAGAAAACTAAAAACGGACAAAAATGTCTTGACTGTCTTAGCAATACATGGCCACAAACCTGTTAACAATTTAGGAACAATTTATAACTGAATGAGGATATAGTCGTGTGTACTGCAAAACTGCAAAAGTAGATCAACGTAAATTTTATGGCTTCCTTGCTATCTTGGCAGCCAACGATAGTCATTAACAGAACAAGCATCTAGGAAATTTTATTTTTATCTGCTATAGTTGGGAACAAATGTTGAGTGTAATCATCAGCTCGGCAGCCTATTTGTAGTGCCTCCCACACTGATGGGCCCAGCTGTAGGTCCTCAGGTTAGAAAGGAGACAAAGAAAAAATTAAGTAAGCTCTCCATGCAAAAGGGGGTGGGGGGGGGGGGCGGTCTGGTGAGGACTAATTTAAATTTCCAGCTACACTTTATGCTCTGTTGTTTTTGACTATTATGTTGAAATAAAGCCTCCCACACCTGCGTGTGATCCTCTCTGTCCTTTAAATCCCAGGGAGTCTAAATCCATGATTGCTTTCTAATTAGGTTAATGCTGGTCTTGTGGGCATTAAGTGTACAAAGAAGGGGCTATAAATAACTTTATACTTGCCAATAACTTTTGCCTGTGGGCTGCTTTCCCGTTCAGGGATTGAGGCTACTGGACTACGCTTTCCTCTCAATGGGGAATCTCCACTCAGAATGCTGTGTAGAAACCGTGACTAAACGTAAGATGAATGGCATGCTTCTAATCTCGGGTAAAGCTTGATTAAGCTTCACCTTGATTCATCACAAGGCTGATGCTGCTCTTCCCTGCCTCATAGCTTTTATCAAAACTATGCGTTTCTTCTTAAATAGTCTCCGTCTCTTTGAGGCTGAGCAACCTAGCGTGCAAAAGCAATATGACAAAAGTGAAAGCTAACCTACCAAGTGTAGCCAAATGCAATAATGGTGGAAGAATTCTTATCTGGTTCTCAAAAACCAGCAACTCCATCAGGAGTGATATAATATAGTAGAAGACTGGGAACGCTGGAGCAAACACCTAATGACACTTGTTCACTTAATGAACAAAGGTTCTGCAACATCTATAGTGTGCAGCTTTTAGTCTACTTCATAATGCTGGCAAGGTTCTATCTGATTTGTTGTTCTATCTGATCTGGGCTGGCAGGTATTCAAGCCTGGGTATGTCTACTTGAACTGATCAACTTCAATTGAGTAAATTGAGTAACTAAAGAAGCACTATTTTGTTGGATTCCCTTTTTTTCCTTCAAGAAATGAAGTGAAAGGTATTGGCAGGACACTGCAAAAATGAGACCAAGTCTGGCAAAAAACACTGAGTTTATTCCACTGAGCAAAGTACAAAAAAGCCAGACAGTGATGAGCATTGATGATGGCAGGAAGCTGAAACGTTTGCTCAGGTTGTGTCTGGCTTTTTGTGCTTGGCTCAGTGGAATAAACTATGATAATCTGTTCTAGACTTGGTCTTTCTTGTTTTTTTGTTTTTTTTAGGAATGTATAGGCAAGATGTTTTCACTTCGTTTTGATTTGGGTTTCTTGCTTTACGCACCTTAAGCAACTGCTTACTCAGGTTGTCTTTGTATTATAAGATCTGAACCATTATAAGAACATAAGAACCAAATAACAAATATGTAAAAATAATGTATATGTATATGTATATGTAAAACAAATGTGTAAAAATAATAGAAATCAGAAGGGTGTTAGGGGTGAGTATTTAAAAATGTTCACGGTATCTCAGAATTACGACATGTTGATGTGTCAAATTTCAAGTATACGGCCAAATAAGCTTATTCGACCATGTGCCTTTAAAAGAGACACAGGGTGAGTGGGAGTTCACTGACTGGTGATCCCGCCCTGAAAAACAGGTGGAGAAAAAAATTTGTTGTGAGTTTAGCGATGTGCTTAGTTTGATTAAATGCAATTAAAAGCAAACCCGAATGAACCAGTCTGCTATATGTGCCTGAAAATAATTCCATTCACCAAGACCATTCATTCCACATATGAGGCTTGAGCCTCAATTCACTGGAACACGGTCAGTGCACTGGTGTTTAAGTTCTCTAAGCCTAGATAGCCAGCTATGAGTCCAAACATGGCAAACACTTTTGTTAGTAGCTCAGTGGTTAATCAACAGTAGCTGCTCTGGATTGCCTGATACTCGGTGGATCTGTAGCCTAGTTAGCCAAGCAAAGGTTAGCTTAGCAAGTGGGCACCAGTGGCTTTGTCATCTAAATGTTAATAAGTAGGCTTTCAGTCAGCCAGAGTTGAATTTGTTCTTTAGTGAGGAGATTGTTATCCTGCTAGCTAAGCTAATGCTAACCCTATTCCCTCCCCCAGACCCAGAGCAGTTGAACAATTACAGCTGTTGTCTTTTCCAGATGAAATCTGTATGGAAGCCACGTGAACACAGAACTATCTAAGCTACTTGGGCAAGCTACTCCCCATCCCCAGTAATAGTGTATACTGCGGTAGTATTTTGAGACAGTATTGCGGTATGGAAAAAGCAGATACTGCCCAACCCTTTTTATTCAAACTGTGATAAATGTTATATGACACCCAACTGGTACCATAAAAATGTTTGGACATACCTTCTCGGACCTCGTAGACTCGCTGGACCCAGTTGTTTCGGCTCACCGCTTTCCACTCGGCGCGGTACTTAAGCACAGGAACTCCTCCTGAAGCCTCAGGCTCATCGAACAGCAGCTGAGCCGTGCTGGAGTACGGCTCCACCTGAGTGATGACTGGTGCTGAGGGCACATCTAGGGGACAAGGGGAAAACATTGCAAGCTGTCAAGCAAGCACCTGAATACTTTCAACACAGACAATTAATTATTCCTAACAATCAAATTTTTTAAGACTACAGTGTGAGCTATTACTGCCCGAGATAGAATAGATAGAATGCCTTCTATGAGTCTGCAAGAACAAGCTTGAAAGGGGAACACAGGGTTGTTTGTCACACGTTCACTCTGGCTCTCTGATCCCATATACCAAACAAGTGATATCAGCCAAACCTAAATATAACAGAAGCTCAGGGTGTCCCCTGCGAATTGAGGCCATTATTCTGTGGTACTTGGTTCTGAACAGAAGCTGTGCATTCATGGTAGTGGAGTTGGCTGTGATAATCATCATACCTCACTGCAAAGTTCTGCAATGAATGAATAGACCACAGTACTATTTCTGCTCATAGAGCATACATAGAGCATAGAGATGAACAATTCAAGAACATTTTATTTGGACAGAAATTAAGACTGCATATCAATTCGTTGTTTTCAAGATCAGGCAATGTAATTATTATTATTAGTTATTGTTTTTTAATAGACTTTGCACAGGATATAACAGAATGTTCCCTGAAAGAGCAGTTACACCACCATCCTCCAGAAGTGCCCTAAATTGAGTCCAGTGCCCAGCACTTTATTGCTCTCCACTGATAAGTCATCAGTGGAATCACAGTGGTGGCAGATATAAAGTGTTCTGCCAAATGTGCTCTCTTGATGTGCCCAGATTTTATAATGAAGGCACTGAATCTCTGTCTCACTGGGCCTGTTATTGAGGAAGGTTCCAGACAAAGCAGAGAGGAGGATTTCTATCACTGTATATTCTGCTGTCTACTCAATGGGAGTTGCACACATGTATATACATCATGAATGTGACAACCAGCCCCCACGAGTGCTGCTATGATAAAGGCCATGCTAATGACCTTCATGCTTGAAAACTATGAATCCAATGGTGATTCACCATTGACACTGCAATTAAGTCCAAGAGTTCCATGTCTGAGAAACTGCTCATTTGCATTGGCTGGTGGCATTGCAACTAGAAAATCAGAGAACTTCTCAACTCGGTGTGCTCATCATGGAGGTGATGGTTTCATGCTTGTCACACTGCATGCCATTTCACTTGCATGGCTTTGCCTGTCTGCCAGCCTGTCATTGACTATGGGGGATGCATGACTGTCACTTTCTGCATGAAAAGCCCTTAACAGGCAAGTTTCTAGCTAGCTATTGCCAGCATAGCTAGCATTGTCAGGTTCGATCAATTATCAGGTGATTCAAACAAGCATGTAGGCTTAATTACATTCAAATTTCTCATTTTTCAATATGACTCTCACTCCTTCCGAAACTAAAATGGCACATGTTCTCAGAGTGTTGAAGAGATCACCAACTAATCAAGAAAACCATCATCAGATTAAATCTCTTCTAGTTAGAGAGAAGATAAGATGATTTATAAGAATCAACATTTCCAGATGATAGTGGCCTTGTTGAACCAGATGATGACGGTGACAACCAACCCCATGTGCTTCCCGATAACAAAGAGAGTAACAGATGCCTAAATGCTTTGTAAACGCTTGAGAGTTTTAAGGAAGTCACTGAAGTTAGTGTCAAGGTCGAGTCACAGAGAGCAGACGGACCAGCCTGAATGAGGATGAACTCTTTGGACTCGGTCCCAATCTCGTTGGAGGCCGTGCAGTTGTAGCTGCCAAAGTCGTTCTGGGAGTCCGGGTTAACCTGCGGCGGATTGAGAGTGCATGCATTAACCTTAGGGATCCTCCTCAGCTGTTGCTCTTGTTCCATTAGCAACATCTCTGTTTACTCCTCACCATGTGTTTCCCCTGCTCAATTATTGATCAGTGACAGAGCCTGCAACACAGTTTTGGGGCAACACAACACACTCCCTGATCGGTGTAAGTATTAAATCTTTATGCACAGAGGAAATGGCCTAGCGGATATGGAAGACGGCTTTTACCTCCAGGAAGCTGGCAGAGGGAGTGTTATAGATTTTGATGTTGGAGGTGTTGGCATTGGGCAGCATGAGCCCATCCCGCAGCCACACAATAGACACCTCGCTGGGGTGCGCCAGGGTTTCACAGCTGATGTTGGCCGGGTTTCCCTCCCACGTGTAGACCGCTACCGAGCCCAGGATTTTGGGGGCGTCTGGTGTGAATAGAGAAAATGATGAAAGATGATGAAAGGAAACAAGCTGAAAAAATAATCACATGACTGTTTGTGGAACGGTACGACTGTCACTACTGACCGTATTAGTAGCCGAACAAGTTACTGGATAAATCTTCACAATTAATCAATAGAGGTGAAACGATTAATCAATGGGGCGGAGCAATTAATCAACAGTGGTGGAACTTCACAGAAATTACAATTCTTTGCTTTATTGCATATGTGTATATGTATATGTTTCCAGTTGCAGTTTATTCAATCATATAAATGCACAATATTTAATAATAATGTGTGAGCCGTGAGTTAATATGTAAGCCCTGGGCTAATACAGGCTTATCAAGAGTTTGCTTTTCTTTACTGTTCTTGATTTTAAGGTGATGATGGTGTGCCTCATGGTGGGCTTGCTTGTTTAATTGTTATGACACTTCCTGCATTATAATCCTTATTAAAATGGGCATTTGTATTTGCTACAATCTACTAAATAATGAATTCAGAGGCTTATATTTTAAGGATTCTAACAACTCTAATAATCAAGAAGACTAGGTCTAGACTAAAATTTAAGATTCACTGCTGTCAGTGGAGTTAGGTTTAACTCTAGGCTTAATCACTGCCATGAAAAAAAGGCCTTTTTTTTTTTCTTGCCAAAGAATAATCAAGTATGAAGTATTGAGATTTTGGTACGAGTGTACCAGTATTACACCTCATTTATAGAGTAAAACGGATAATTGCAATAGCTTTGCAGGTTGGTTTTCATTTTTTTGACATAATGTGAATTCATTATGAACAGACTAATATGCTTCTTTTTATATTGACTCTCGTTAAAAGTTAAATTTTTATCACATGTTGGTCTTTTTAGCGATACAAGGTTTTTGTGGGACAGTAATGATATATGTATTGTAAACGCATATTTATGGGTTTCAATCAGGCTCTGTTTCTTCTCAAAATAAGAGAATAAAAAAATTGAGAACTTATTTTTAAGTTCTTTCATTTTCATTTGAACTTCTCATTTTTCAAATCAAGTGATCGTGTTTTGCTGACTAAGCTTGCAGCTTGCCCCAACACACACTGCGCCTTCGCAGCTGTAATTGTGGGGAATCAGTGTTGAGAAGCTTAAAAGCACACTCCTGAGTAAAAGTAAGTGGTCGGTAGTGTGCCAAGGGAGAGCATGCTGCTAGACACGTCTGGTCGCTCTTCTACATGAAAGCCGATCACGCTCGGCAGAGTCTCTATTTCTAAACACTCTCTCCTCTTCTTCCAGAACAGCATGTGGAGGTTGGGGGTGGAGGGGGGGGCAGCATGACATGCTTTTTTCAGTGTGTCCTATTTGCACATAATGTGGGGCTCAATTCACTCTATTGTTATCTGCAACTACAACACACTGCCATTCTCCTCCTGCCCCTGCGACACTGCCACCGGGTCTCCCGCTCTAGACGCTATCAGCAGCACCCCGTTAACGCGTGCTGAGACGTAAAAAAAAAAAAAACTGCAAACAAAGTGGTTGACAGATATTTGCCCAGCATGTGCTTCGATTAGCATAAAAACAAAAACACCACCACACACAGTGGGAAAATCTTCAGTGACTCTTTTTTGCGCACTTGCACTGCTATGGAATTTCAACAAAATGTATTACAGCTGGGTGATTCTTCAATTATTCAATCTTCAGTAATGTTGCTCTAATTATGCCAAGGCAATGTTTACAAGCTTTAAAGTAAAGACTTAAAAATGGCCAACATTGAACTTATATAGAATTCAAATATTTTTATATTTAAGTGGCACAGTAGGTTCACTGACTTTTTCATATTTTTTGGTTTGGGTAATTCAAATTTAGGAAGTACCTCATTCAATTTATTCAAAACTGTTAAAACAGTTAAAAAGATAGCCTTGTTGATACCCTTGTACTCAACAGCTGGTATCGAGGATATACACTGACATCACAGTCCTACTGGAACATGCCCCCTTTAGTCCAATTGAGTGGCAAAACATTCAGCAACACGGCTGTGTTTAATCAGAAAACGGACAAACCAGGAATGAAACAAGCGATTATCTGCTCAATAAAAGGCAGTTGGACTAAACAGCGATCCAGACAAATTATCAAAGAGCCAATGGGGCCCAATGTGGACGAATAGAGTACTTACTGTCTTGTGTTTAGTAATGTATAAGCTTAAAGGTATCTTTGAACTATTAGTCTATTCTAACTAGCTAAGGTTTTCTTGAGTAAATAGCAAAGCACTTTGTAAGTCGGTCTGGATAAGAGCGTAGAATGCCTAGAATGTCCAGCTAACTGAGGCTCAAATCACACTCGATTAGAGGATAAAGCCTCATATCTGAGAGCACAGAGTCGAGTGAAGGGTCTTAGGACTGTTTTCAGGCTCAATTAGTAGACTGGTTCATCCAGGTTTGCTCGCTTTCCCTCTTACTTGAAATTCGCATCTGCAGTGGGCTTGATTTTTTCCCACCTGTTTTCAGAGCGTGACTTCATCACTCAGTGAGATCCTGGATTTCAGTTGTTTCTACGAATTGCAGCAATCCATTTGTTTCTCTTCTCTTTAGCCTTTAGCTTTTAGCTCTTCTCACAGGCTGTTGTGGGAATGATGTTAATGTTAGGGATGGTAATATGTTGTTAAAAACACTACGCAAATGTTGGATAGATTTGAACATAAATAATACATTTTGTTTATCTAATTTGTGTTTTATATTTTTGAATTAATTGATCCTTGCAATGTCCCCAACCCCAGGGAGGGCGGACTAGCACACGCCCCCTCCGACGTGTGCGCAGTCAAGCCGGTCATTTTTCAAACCGCAGCCGATGCAACATCACTGGCCAACCAACGCGCCTGAAGGGAAGTGTTGCATACCCGGCTCCAATGTACCAGCCTGCAGACGCCAGGTGACAGCCAGCACCACAATGAAGTGATGTGGGGGGAGAGCGCCATCTACCCACCCTGGAGAGGGAGGCAAAGCCAATTGTGCTCTCTCGGGGCCCTGGCTGCCGATGGCTAGCAGTAATGCCCGGGATTCAAACCAGTGATCCCCTGATCACAGTGACAGCGCTATATATATATATATATATATATATATATATATATATTTTTTTTTTTTTTTTTAAACTGATGTTTAAACCATAATCTCATAGCCTAATTGGTGCCTAATTTGTTGTGGGGCAATGAATAATATATTCAGTACTTGAGCTATTTATTTTGTAACAGTGACATGAATTCATAACCTGGGGAAATAAATGTTCTCCTAATTGAAGAATCATTCAGCTACAAATCCAGTGTAGAAAATTACTCCGCAAGTCAAAACATTTAACACGCTATGATAAAGTAACTACCGGCTTTTGGCCTCTTTATATTTCAGAGAAGACTGCCTTACATTACAAATCCGGATAAGGTTTAGATTAAGCATCAGTCACTGAGCATGAAATCTCCCAGCTAATATCTC
Organism: Salminus brasiliensis; assembly: GCF_030463535.1. Taxonomy (NCBI): domain Eukaryota; kingdom Metazoa; phylum Chordata; class Actinopteri; order Characiformes; family Bryconidae; genus Salminus; species Salminus brasiliensis. The sequence continues at coordinate 21,161,233 of NC_132888.1, forward strand.
TCTGCACGCTGATTATGAAAGGGCCCAGGAAGTCAAATTCCCTCCCTTGCCGGCAGTGCTGTTTTTGATCAGCTTTGCCTGCTGTATTGATTTAACACATATGACCTTAACTGGACCTGATACCGCATGTCAAATTGGATGAAATCGGGTATGTTCATGGTGGACAAACGTCTGCCTTGAAGGTAGTGATGCTCTAATCAGGCATCAGGCCTTTTAGATCTAATAGTGATCACTGATTGCATGCTATTAGAATCCAATACATACATCTTGTCTAACCAGCCATGTGGGAAATAACCTTGGGACACAGCCGATACTAATGACAAAAAAATCCATGAATCATAAGCAATATTTCTAACAAAGGAAATCGTTTAATTGTCTGACTAACAAAAAACAAGTCAGCCTCATTTCGCTCTCCAGCTGACTAGCCTGTGGTTACAAAGGAGCAAGGGCAGATTCTGCTTTAAATGTTGCTGCTGACATTTCAGCGAGAGTTGGTTCACTACTAGCTGCAGCATTTGCCCTCGTTAGTTTGTCACAGTCTGCTAATGTGTGGTGTTGAATGTTCTAGCTTCATTTGCACAGTCAAGGTTTTGCACATATGTGGCACAATAGTCAAACTGGTGAAGTTCCGTCGCTATATTCTGGTAATGCTGAAAATGTCTACCCAAGCCAGATGAACATTCAGCCTGTAGCCAGGCTTGGGTTTGTTTTCATGCAAGTGCTTTATATAGAAGGCTTGTTTTCTCTCTCTCTCTTACCTTCTCGCCCTCGTTCTCTCTCTCTCTCATGGACACTCTCTTTGCCTGCCTATCTCACTATGTCTCTTGTGAGATAAAAACAATGTCAGGCCAACTTAAAATTATGAATAACTGATTGCAGTGTTGTTGTTGTTGTTTCTTTTCGAACTCAGTTTTGTCAAATGTTCTCCTGACATTTTTCACTTCTCAGTGTGTTTCTCAACAACACATATTGAGTAGAGCCTCCTAAACATTAGTAAATGAGCTGCAGCTGAAACTGATTAAATATTCTGTAAGATGTTTAGTCTGTGTTCCTCCCCCTCAATTTGTTCACTTTTCTTTCCCCTCTGTAGGTTAGAACTTCCCTCTCACATCACATGGAGGCAGGCCTTTGTATTCTCAGACTCCTGACAACAGGGGTTGTTGAAGGCTGTGGTGCTAATGGGATTCAAACCTATAATCTTCCGTCTCTTCACAAGCTAGCAGTTAGACAGTTATGCCACTCCAGAGCTGTGGAGCCTTCTACATATCTGTGTCCAAGAAAGAATGGAAAGGTAAATTTACTCAGAACAGAGTTTTTATATAGTGTAGTTTCACAGCTGTAGGGTGGCTCCGGCTGCCTGCATATCAAGTGTGAAGAGAACATTAGTTCAAATCCCAGCAAGAGCTCAGCACTGCATTGTCATAAGCCTCCCAGGCTATGGATGTCATGTGATAAGAGAAGTTCTAACCTGTAGATAGAATAAAAAGTAAACAAATCAAGGGGAGGAACACAGACTAAAACTTTTCAGCTACAGCTCATTTACTGATGTTTTACTAATGTTTTTAAAGCTCAACTCAGTATGTCCTGCTGATCAAACTGAGACACAAAACTAAAAACGTAAGCTAACTGAACTGACTAAACTAAACTAACTGAAAGAATGCTGTGTAATCAGTTACTGCATAGTTTGAAGTAGACCGTAGAAGCCGCATTAATGAACGACCCTGGAGTGTACAATTCAGGTGTGTTGGCACTAAACACTCCAGGGTGGATACGATTCAAATGCCTGATTAAGTAAATGAACACTAAGATGAGTTTGGGTATCGGTATATCCAAATAACCGCACCCTTCTCCAGTCTTCAGAGGCCTGTAATTGCCCCTTATGACAGCACAAGGTCTTGGAACTACACTAGGGGAAATAGGACCTGATCTTACAGTGCACTTCCAGGTACATATGCTGAGAACTCTCGCCGACGGCGTTGCGGGCCGTGCAGAGGTACTGTCCCGCGTCTGTGTACTGGGCGTACTTCAGGGTGAGGGAGGACACGCGAGCATCGCTGCGCACCACCACGCTGCCATCCGCACTCTAGAGAGGAACACACAGACAGACAGGTTAAAATGAACATCCCTGCGGGCCCAAAGAGACGTCATCAGTGCACACACTTCCAAGCCTGCATAACCTTATCTGTGTGTAGTCATCTGTCAGCATCTAAACACAGAAATATTTCAGGGCGTCTCAGCAAGTTCAGTGAAGTAGGTTCTGGGCCGGAAACTTGAGTTGCTTTATTACTTTAAAAGGCCCCACGCATTCAGCCGCCCTGGAGACGGCGACAATAGCGGAGACAAAAGCAGTATGTGACAGGGTGGTAGAGGCAGATATAAATAACAGTCCTTTATGCGCTGGAGCTTTGAGGGGGAGAAGATGTGAGGTGGACCCATCAATAATGCAGAGTGTGAGTCAGGGAAGCCATTTCTAAAGTGCACGATTATTTCATCATATGCTACGTCATGTGAACTCAGCAAGTCCGAAGCACTTACGGCTTACTCGCTCCAGCGCATGCCACCACTTGTGCTCGCAACCCAACACGCCACGTACGCGCTTCCTTTTAGCTCGGAGTTGTCGCTTGACCTTGCGAATATGAATGTGACGAAGCCACCGTTTAAGATTCCTTCACTCTAATGTGCTCAGAAAGTGAATGGCCATCCAGTAGCTGTGGCTGGGCTGGCTACAGACTTTAAGGCTTTATTACTGTCACAAAGAAAGTGGAGACCTACCCCGTACTGACGGGGGAGCGGATAAAAAGGAAGAAAAAGGAGATTTGTCACAGCTATTCACACATTGCTCGTTCAAGAGTAAAAAGCACTAGTCAAACACGTCTATTTTCAAAGAAGTGTCAGCTCAATGGTTTAACAGGTTTTTAGACTAGATGGCACCAACGCTCTCCCTCTCTTACGTTCAGTGCAACACACACACAAACACAAAAACTGTCATGACGTCACAAAAACTACACTGTTCTGAGAGCAGAAAACGCCCACAGAGTCCAAAATGTAGAGAACATTTTCATTTCAATGTATGGAATGTATGAAAATTTCTAAAGTATCACCAATTCTACTAAAGAGCATGTAGTAAAACAAAATGTACGTGTGCATGGTCCAAACACTAACCTATTCCCAGTAAAATACAGTAGAAACATGAGATGTCTAGGCACTGATTATTTCTGCTGTACTGAAAAAAATGCATTATGTCGAGACTCTATCAGACTGACTTGAGAATGATGTGTATGGTTACACCCCTAATTTGCACTGAGCAAAACATCCTTGTACACCGACTGGCCATTTGATCAGGTACACCCATCATTAAGATGCATTTTACGCATACAGTTGCATGTGAAAGTTTGGGCACTCTTGGCTAAATGACACGCTTTGTCTTTATTAGCTAATCAGGCATATTACACAATACTTCAGACCTAAATCCTAAAGCGGTAACGTTCATCCAACCATCCATCTGCTTCTTCCTGGTCAGGAGTGCGGTGGGTCCGGAGCCTACCAAGAATCATTGGGTGCGAAGCAGAAATACCCCCCTGGGCTGGGCGCCAGTCCATCACAGGGTACCACACACACAGCCATTCCCTCACACCTAGGGGCAATTTAGCATGGCCAATTCACCTACCATGCGAGGCTGCGAGATAGCGACCTGAGCAAGGATCAAACCCACAAGCCCAGGCCTCTGGAGCTGTGCAACACATGCACTACCTGCAGCACCTTTCATAACGCCTAAAAAAATGCATGTGTAAAAGTTTGGATCCCCTAGGCTAAGATTTTACCTCACATATGACCTTGCAAACTAACCTCTGAAGTATGCTACAGAACATCTATCATGCTTTGGGATTTTGTTGCTGCCAAAGGCAACACAAAAGTCGAATGACTACAAGCTGTGATTTCTGCCAAACTTATTTACCTATGCACTGACTCTGTTTTTATATTATATCAAATCAGTAGTGTCATTTGACCATGGGTGCCCAGACTTCCAGACTGTTGCTGTACAATTTATCAGCCTCCCTCAACCCCATGCTTCAGGAAAAGGACCACCACAGGACCACCGCTAACCACTTACTATTATTTAAGCAGTTAACCATTTTTAGCACAGCAATAACATCAATATAGTAGTGTCCATGTTGATCTGACTGAATCAGATCTGACAGTGTTATTGGATCTTAGAAGCACACCACCACTGCTGGCTTGAGAACAGTCTGCCAACCACAAATATCCAGCCAAAAGTGGATATTCACGAAGGGCTGAAAAATGACCAACACTAACTGCTGCTGTATCTGCTCACGTTGGTGTCGCTTCTGCTCGCTCTGTGTTGGAAATAATTGCGGTGAGAGAGGTGCTTCTGGACTGAGTCACGCTTACATAATGAAAAGTCCCCTTTTCATCCAGACATCAGCAGCTTCCCTCGTCTGATCTGACCAGGCTAATTCAATCGCCCCCCTAATGGGTGCATTGAGCACTGGCCATTCTACTTCCAGCTGCTCTCCAGAGGCCTCTCCCATGGCCGTGGTCAGATGGCCGGTCGGTGAACCCTGGCCCCCACCCCAGGAAAGCACGTGTCCACTGGACACCGGTTACAGTACCACGGAGAGCGTCACTGGAACAGCCGGTGGTGCGCCAGCCCAAAGCAGCTAATGCAACGTGGCCCAGGTATTCAGCGGAGTGTATCAGTTCAATTCTTCTCAGAGATAAAGCTCCTGTTATTCATTTGCAATGTGAGAACATTGGCACATTAATGTTTTATGGCCACCGTTTTCAGCAGAGGAGCTGTTTTAATAATGCAGACTGAGCACTAGCTATTGCAGATGCTGCTGGTTGTTACCACAAATACCCAGCTTTGTCTGAAGAAACGTTCTAGAAAGCACAACACAAAAAGAGCGGCATGACAAAGGCTTTTTAATATACTCTGGTAAGAAGAAGAAAAAAGAAGAAGAAGAAGAAGGAGAAAAAAAAGCCCCCATCTAATTACTAAAGAAATCAATGGGTCATAGAAAATCGGATTGCATAAGGAGGTTTGCACGGTATGTGCACACGACTGAAAAACAAACATTCACAGACTGTGCTGGCTAGGTATGACAGCAAGGGCGTTTTTATCGCATTACCACAATACCAGTGAGGAACTGTGACCAAACACTTTAAACATGGTACAACAAATCAATCTACTTCAGTTACGTGTTCATAAACTGCTTCCCCTTTGTGCCAAACAGCCACAGTGTGAGAGGAAAAAAAGGGAAAAGGTCGGATTTAAGACTCCTTGCCTAATCTATGTTTATGGAGACGTGGGTATTAAGGCTATACCTTGTGTTGTTCGGGCCGAGTCCAAGAGGCCTGCGGAGAACAGAGACAGAACACAACAAAAAAACAGGCAAAGCCAGCCTTTAGATAGAGATCCTCATTCATTGTTAGGACATGAAATAAAAACAAAGCCCAAAACAAAACAGCAAAATATACAACTTTTCACTGGCAATGTACATTTTAACTGCGCTAGTCCAGTAAAATGTGCAGGAAAAAGATGCATGCGCTTAAAAAACAAAACTAAACAAGAACATATTTAAGAACATATCAAGCAAAGCAATTTAATGTTGTTTTTAATGTTGTTTTTTTTTACCCTTTTTAAAAAATCTGGTGTAAATAACAATAGCGAGCCTGGCCTAGGGAACACCAGATACTTTACAGGCTGCATGTGACTGACTGGTCCTATAAGATCCTATATTCGTTCTGTGTGTTGTATGGAAAAAGCGAGAACAGGCATGCATGGTAAGACTCTACAGTAAGGATCAGATGGACAGCATGGAATCTGATGAACAGCAGATGTTACGAGACGACAGCGAGATGACACAAATGAAAACAGATACTCAAGCAAAGCTGCATTCCAGCGACTGCCTTTGCCATGGTCTGTGCTTTGTGTTAGAGAATGGAGCTCTGTGCTTGTGCTATTCGCATCCAGACGTGCAGTCGAGCAGCACTCACAGTACCAAACCTCAAACCCAAAGGCAGATATTCGACAGAACCTGACATTCTGCAAGACCATCAGAAATAAAAGAAAGCAAAAAGAAAGAAAGAAGGAAGAAAACCTAGCGAGCTTGTTGCGATGATGCTATACTTGAGGCTTTCATCCTGCTAACTACCTCCCAGGAGAGCCGAGAGCGACGTGTAGCATTCAATGCTCTGTAACATGCAAGCCATTTATTGGCGCTAATTAAAGCTAATTCTTCAATACGCCTGACGCTTCGATCGGCCGTATCGAAAGTCGATGCTACAGGCAGAGTGATCTTGGCACGTAAAACGAAGCATGCACGGTGTAACGGACAAGGTGAAGGGGCTAACGTTACACACATGCCGTAAACATGGCACTGAAATCTGTGATGAAACAATGAGGCACTGAACAGCCAAACATAAAGGCTACATGTCTGCCTGATTGGGGGTCCCTGTCTGCACATATGGTGGTGGTACAGTATTTATGTGAAGTTCAGCGGGGGGTGGAGGAGTGGGAGTTCCTCAATAATGTACACCACACAAGATCTGAATTAATTGCATGAACAGACAGCACTGTCAGGGCATCACGAGGACGTCTCCAAACAAGCGTGAAATATAAAATCATCACGAACTCACACACACACACACACACACACACATACAGACACACAAAGGAAATGAGATTTACCAAGCACGAATGTTTCAGAACAGTGCATGGAAATGGGGATTAGGGCTGCACAACATGGACATATTGCCATTACGCTGCCACACGCTGCAGGTAGAGCCAACATTCTTGATTGTCATACTAATCAAGTAATCTAGCAGCTATGTCGACTTAACTCTACAATACTCTGTACACTTGTCCCAAATACATGAGTCTGGACCCAGGGTCGATTCTGGGTTTGCTTGGATGAGGGGTTCGTTATCACTGGTTAGCTTTCACACAGAAAAAGTCTATACGAACCGTGGATTGATTGTGCAGTTTCAAACATCACTTTTTTCCTTTTTGCAAAATGGTAGGATCGTTTATTGATTTTCAGGGAGACGGTCTTATAGGAGGTTTTTAGCCATGCAAGCGATAAGTCAAAGCAGCCATGTGAAAAAATGAACCAATCAGGGAAGCTGTCTTCAATTTAAGTCAAGAGACTTTTTAATACTTAAGACCTTTTAGATTATTGATCACTCCAATGTTATATATATTTATAGATTGGAAAGCTTGCATGGTTCAAACAACATAGAATTCTACTGAGTGATATTGATTTTCGTCTATCTTTTACAATGAACATCGCCTCCGTTTTTTTAAAGGGGGTCATATACCACATTCTTTTGTTTTCATGACATCACAAAAACAACTACTTTAAAATGTTTTCCATATATATATATATATACATGGAAAGTTTGTTTTGATATATTGCTGCTTTAACAATGCTTAAATATTATATCTGTTTTTTTACATATTATATCTCTTACACTATTATATCTTTTTTACTATATTTTTTTAAAGGAAAAATAAGACCTTCATGATCAGTTCTTTTACACTTGCATTATTGTCAGCATCAAACCATTTGCAAAAATTGGATTTCATGTGGTTTCTAGCCGTGCAGACTATTTACAAAAATTATTATTATAATTCTGAGGACAATCCAGATATGCCAAAAATCTGATATGGGCTGGCAGTCTGAATGTAGCCATAGACTCATTGATGCTAATAAAACCACCTAAGCAGCTGAATTTAACAGTATTGAAGTGGTTTAAATGGTACCATAGAAGTACTGAATTTAAATACCCAGTCCAAATCCTAACCATAAATGCCTCAATTGCAACTCAGATCTTGTATTGCTTTAAAACACATTGACAGTTTGGTATAGATTTAATATCTTTAAACTGACCAGTGTAAGTTTGACATTTTTTGAAAAATGTGAATCCCTTGGTTCTTCAAAACAATCCTGCAACGTCTCTAATTGGTGAGGACGATCGATAAAACGCTGTCATTTACATACTGCAACCTTCTGCAGTGTCAGTATTGTAAAGGCCAACAGCAGGTTAATGAGTAACATATGATGTATTGTGCAGCCCTAATGTGAATAATAAAATCAATCAATCAGTTTGGGTGAGAAATTCCTTCATGCATAATAACAGCGCAGTGGTAGCTGCTTTCGAGCTTGCTGGAAAGATTCCCACAGCAGCCCAGTCACAGATGTCAGTGAGTAAAGAGAAAACTGGATCAATATCTTCATTTCATCAGACAAGCCACAATAAGGAAATGCTGTTTGCTCCCTTCCAGGCTCTAGCTCTAGAGAACAGGCTCCAGTTCTCAGTGTTGGGTCAGCGGTGCAAGTGGGCAGGCCGATCCGCGGCGGCGTTACCAGAGGACACGGCTCTAAACGCGCATTGTGTCGACTGAAAACAAGGGCTGCTCTATAAAGCCCAGCCGCTTATGAGAGAAGACAGCTGTTTTGCGAAAGAAAAAAAAGAGAAAGTGTTCTGGAACTACAGCACCCTTGAGCTGTTGAAATATCGTTTAAGCATGTCTCGCTCTTCTTACGAAGCCATCTCCCTGTCTGGCTTGATAGTGGCTTCATTTTTAATGCAGTGCGCCTTACTTCAACAAGCTAATCTGTTTTACAGGTGAGTCATGGAAGAGTTGACTCAGAGGAGCAAGGCAGGAGATAGGAGACAAGCCCAAGAGAAAGTGCCTGATGGATTGGCCCTTGTTCTGCAGCCTTTGTCTCGCTGTATTGGGAGCTTCTAACACTTATTTTCAAACCTTTATTGCCCCACACTGCTCGGAGCCTACTGCCTTTACAGCCCTCTCATTTGTCTGGCACCTCCGGTTAAGTGGACCAGAGGTGAAGAAAGACCGCTGTTTATTGTAAACACCTTGTTTATTGGACCGAAATGTAACAAATAGGGTTGACAAGATATGAGCTAATGGTCGCCTGGAGGGAGAGAAGAGGAAGAGCAGGAAACGGCAGACATCTGACGGTTCGGATCTGCTTTTATGCAAAACCGTACACAGGCATAATGCAGTTTTCAAAAGAGCTGACTGAACAGGCAAACACATGCATGCATGCAGAGCTTCCAACACGGTCATGTTAAACCTTATTGTTCATAAAGGCACTGCGGATGAGTGCTCGGCTACTGAAATCGTGTTGCGTGGAAGAGCTTTTTAAATTCCACCCCAAAAAAAAAATCTCCAAAAAAACAAAAAAAGACTGATGACGAGCCCTTCAACGAGCAGGCCCACTTCAACCAACCGTGTAGGTGTCGTGCTTAGCGCTGACGGCAAGCCAAAGAGATCACAGAAGAGTGACACATTCAGAAAAATAATTAGCAGTGATGTGGCCACTTTCCTTTTGCAGCTAGCTCTTTTCCTCCTTTCATGTTTGCTGCTTCCACCAGGCCAGAACATAAGGAAGCTGATAGCAAAGCCACTGTAAAAAAAATAACTGCTGCTAATTATTTTTTTTTTGCTCTTCATGGGCATGAACTGCTCTGCTGCAGATGGGCTGATGAAAATGGGACACACTCAACTCCGTGCCTAAATGACAACCTACGGTTACAACCACGTGGTCCACATGGATGAGGATGACAATGGGGTGGAACATGAAGAGAGGGTCATAAACGAGAGCAGCCTAAGAAAAGCATGATACAAGGCAAGTCATGCTCCTATAGAGACCCTATGATGATGGCAGCACAACAAGACTCCAAGCGGCACGTTACTCATTCACTTCAAGCTCATTTTGTTCTGATGTTTCCAGTTGCAGCAGTCAAGTTCCATCATCACTACTTTTCCATGTTGGAGACTGCTGCAACGACAAGGCCGTTTGAGAGAATCATGCAGGCCTCTTTATTCTTTCTTTTCTTTTCTTTAGAATTTTAATTCAATAATCTGTGATAAGATCGTAGCTTTAGGACAGGGGAAGAAATTGATTTTTAGCAGCAGGCAGTAAATTAGCAGGCGTCTTTACTGTCTGATAGTCATCAGGGTTCTGGGGCCAAATCTGGGATTAACGACACAGATCGGGTGATTTTGGTCGGTTTTCTAGACGTTCGATTTACTATACCTGCCACACTGATCTCATACCTGATAAATCCTCTTTAGATGCTCCTGCAGACAGAAACAAATCGTATGCATGAAACAGCCAGAGGCAGCTCCTACCTCACTACTGCTACATGCTTCTCTTGTTTTCAGACAATTTAACCATCACAGCTGAAATAAGAAGTACGCTAGCTCTGGGTCCCGCTGAGAATTCAACAAAGAGAAACAGAAGAAAGGGTAGCCGCCTCGCGGCCCCTCTGAGCACGTGGCTCTTCTGCGTACCTGTTCCCCCTCAGTGAACATGCGTGTGCCATAGCTCCACGTGATGGTGGGGGTGGGGTCTCCCGTGGCTTCGCACGTCAACGTGATCTGCTCCTCCATCTCCGTGGTAGTCTGGTTCTCCAAATACGTGATTCTGGGTTTGACTGAAAGTGCAGCATTTCAAGGCGAAGTTAGAGAAATCGGACCGAGCTCCATTTTGCTCTGAGGCAACGCTCAGACTTTCGCAAGTAATTAAAGTGCAAATCTTTCAAGTTGTGAAAATTTCTCACCAAAGACTCGAAGGCTGACTTCTTCTTCAGTCTTGCCGGCTTTGTTCGTGGCAATGCAGGTGTAATCTCCCTCATCCAACTTCTTCACATTCATTATAGTCATCTCCGAGCCGTCCTCATTGAAGCTGTACTTATCCCCGCTCTCCAGCAGAACGTCGCTCCTGAGAGAACTATCAAACACAATGACGCTTAGACACAAAAGTGAAAGACCTTTTGCTGGGACAAAACTACTAACTAAAAGAACCTTCTGAGATTTGTACGCTTTTTGTCCCGTTTTTTTCTTCCTTTTGGTTTTATTAAAATTGAAGACAAAGAAATTTGTTTTCCAGTGACTAGACCACTCGAGAGGAAAAAAACAGCGAGGCGGCCACCCCCCACAATAAAATGGCTCCATTTGCTCAATTTCCTTCTAGTTTTCCCTCGTTTGAGCTCTTTCAAAACCCATCACTTTCCTGATGATTGCAGTTCACCCTTCATCAAAGGTCAAATAACTAATAAATACACCACAAACCCTGTCAAATGATCAGGGGCCAGTTATCTCCCAGCAAGCCCACCCCCTCCTTCTCCTTTTTCTAAAGAGCCCGCAGGATCAGTGCTGTTTCCCCAGGGAGGCCCGTCTCCTCCACTATCCTCTGAGAGCACACAAAGAGAGCTTGCGCTCCCACAGTGCCGCCGAGAGAAGCCACACGCTTTAAAACTACTAATGGGATGCTCTTCTGCTCGCCCTTCTGCCATGTCATCCGTAAATGTTCTTTATTTTATTCAGAGGGGTCCTCTGCCCGCCTTTGATCTCTTAATCCAAAAAAATGTGCGGGCCATGGTGAGAAGTGTCTGGGCGCTGGATGAGGGGGGTTATGAATAGTTCTCTTTCATCAGGAGGATTGCTTGGAGAAAGAGGGGACTAGGATCTGACCAGCATATCGGTCAGCCAATAACATCGGACGATGTTGAGGTCCTGTGTGCTGTAGAAGTATCGTTGAAAATCCTGCAAGTTTTGTGGCTTATGTAATATCACAGACATCTTTGATCTGAGGACACCTTTGATCTGAGCCTTCACAGAGGGCTTCATCTCCGAACCCTGAATCCAGTTTCCGGGCCTGGATTTTGTAGTGGATCAGTGGTACGTATGACATTCTGGGTTAAAGTGTTCCATTGACAGTTCAATTAACTACCGGTGATTACAAAATCCAGGCCTGGAAACTGGATTCAAGGCATAGAGTGGTCTAGACCTTGAAGTCACATGCTAAACTGGCAAATTTGACAAAAAAATCACAGGCATTAAAAAGATGAGCCTTAAAGTCCTAAATGCTGAGGTGTGTGAGGCATGTACCCATACTTCAATTATCCCCCCCTTTAGACAACATCAGTAACAGGAATTTCAAAGCAGGTACTGAACAGTCTAGGATTTACTGAAGGACAGGTATTAAAATTTAAAATCAAGAATAAGCCTACAGTCCAAGGGATTACGAATCTCTACCCTAATGCTACATTTATACATAAAATAACTGCACATAAACTAGAGCTGGTAATAACAGTCCTGCTTTAATTAACATTATCGTATTGTCATGACCAAACCTGGTTATAGATAACAGTGTCTCTTTTTTAGTACCCTAAAACCACAAAAACAGAGCTTGTGAGAACTGAGTTTCTTTATCCTCAGGTTTATCCCCAAGTTCATCCCAGGAAATGCTGTAATCTGCCACACTTTTGATGATAGTCTGATTAGAATGAGATTAGAATGGCTTTTGGTAAACTGAATGAGCTCACTTTGGTTAATGTGGGGTACTTTATCCGTACAAATCGTCCAAACAGCCATTTATTTGGGACATTATTTACTATTATTTAAGATGCTGCGTTCCTGCTGTTTAATTAAGTGTCGGAGACACAACAGTCGAGAGAACATACAACCAGCCAGCAAAGCACTACATTTTTGACATTTGCATTATATAATACAACGTCATATCATAATATTATGACCACCCCTGGTTTAGAATGAACTCAACCCATTATATCAGCTCCATTTTCATTCAGGAGTAATTTATCGATCTATAATTACAGACTGTAGTCCATCTGTTTCTCTGCTTACTTTTTTAGCCTCCTTTCACCCTGACCACCTTCAAGAGGACCACCACAGAGTGGGTATTATTTGGGTGGTGGGTCATTCTCAGCACCGCAGTGACACTGACCAAGTGGTGCCGTGTTAGTGTGTGTTGCGCTGGTACGAGTGGATCAGACACAGCAGTGCTGCTGGAGTGTTCAAACACCTTAGTGTCGCTGCTGGACTGAGAATAGCCCACCAAACAGAAATATCTAGCCAACAGCATCCTGTGGGCAGCGTCCTGTGAGCACTGATGAAGGACTAGAGGATGACCAACACTATCATCAAATGGTGCAGCAACAGATAAGCTTCTATCTCTGTAAAGGGGTAACAAGATAGATAGGAGTATCTAATAGAGTGGACAGTAAGTGAACACAGTGTTCAGTGTTTAAAAACTCCAGCAGCACTGCTGTGTCTGATCCACTCATACCAACCTAACACACACTACTCACACGCCACCACCTTGTCAGTGTCACTGCAGTGCTGAGAATGATCCACCACACAAATAATACTTGCTCTGTGGTGGTCAGTCCTGTGGGGTCCTGATCATTGAAGAACAGGATGAAAGGAGGCAAACTAAGTATGCAGAGAACTACAGTCTATAATTAGTGAACTACAAAGTACTCTAAAGGAGTTTATTCCAAGCCAGGGGTGCTCATAATATTCTAATACAAACCGTTAGTAATTATCAATGAAATCAGTTTTGGTTAAAAAAGCTTTATATGAAATAGGCCTTATTGGAGGCCTGGCAAGCTTTACCGTGTCCATGTGACAGTGGGCTCAGGGAAGCCGTCCCCATCGCAGGCCAGCATGGCGGAGAGGCCCACGTCAGCCGTGGCGTTCACCTCAGCTTGACGGACTCTGATGGTTGGGAGAACTGAAGAAAAAGAAGACATAACCCGGCTGTAGGGCCACTTAAAAGAGTATACGCAGACTTGAACGTAAAGGTTCAGTGCTTCTGGACCAAATCGAAGCTGTGTTGACTTCAGACACTCATTCCGATGATTTAGTCTGTTCAAAGTAATTTAGCCCAACAGCGACTCAATGGAAATCGTCAGAGCATGACTGCAGACATACTGTAGATGTCTTTTTCAAACGCAGCAACACACCTTAAAATAAAGCCCTTACAAAACAGCTGCCTTCTAAAGAACTATGAATATTTAGTCCAGCGCAGCTCGGCTGGAGAGCAAGGAAATATCGTCTCAGCGGTGAACTGTAACATTCCGGGGAAAGAGATGAAGAGATGGATTCCTTGCTGCTCTGCTATAGCCTTACAAAATGGAATCAAATATTCTGAAACAACCTCTACAAACAATTATTTAATACATGGACTATAAATGCATTTATCACTGGGCCAGGAGCTCGTCTGCTTCTTCAAACATTTAATGCATTGTCTATGTGCGCAGTCATGCCTGGCCAACTTCTGCGGTCCATTTTCTCGCGAAAACTCTCAGGAGTGCTAAATTGCTCCATGGGAAATCATTGTAATGAGCATGTGGGATAAACAACAGCAGCATGGCACCCATATGTGATTTCGTTCAAACCCACAAATGCTGTAAAGCTCAAATAAAGGCAAGGAGAAATGGGAGGACGAGTGCTTACCGTTCACCACCACTCTGATTGCGCGAAAGTCAATCTCACCCCGGGCCATAATGCGCCCCTCGCAGGTGTACACGCCTTCATCTGTCTTTTTGATTCCCCTTATCTGCAGGTGGTTGTTGTTTAAAATCTTGAAGCGAACTGGAGGCAAGACAAAGGATTTAGAGATTTACCGACCTGAGCCAGATTTACTGAGCCAAGAAATGGCTGCCGAAATACTGCAAATGCATGCCATCCAAAATATTCAGCTGCGGTTTTCAGTGGAAATGAAAATAAAATGTCAGCTTTTTTCTTTTGTCTTCTGCAAGTGAAGCACAACATTCATCATATTGGTAATTATCTGCAAATGAATCAGAATACCAGTCATGAATGTCGCCTTTTGGATGGCATGCTTTCTGCTCTGTTAGTTAGAATACTAATATTCAGTGCTTGGGAGATTGGAAATAAACAACTGTAACTGAGAGCTCAGCTGTTTTCCCCAGCTGAGGGATGAAAGGGAAAAAATAATACCTCTATATTAAATGCTACAAGCGCAGTCAAGAAAAATTATTACACTGATAAAAAGCAGCTGCACAGAATCTTACCATCTTTTTCAGACTGGACTTTTTCCCTCTTGTGCTTCCAGATGACAGTGGGTGGAGGGGAACTTACAACATCGCATATGATTATGGCGTTGTCCCCTTCTGTAAACTCTTGTGGGGATGGGGCATTTTTGAAGGAAATTTTTTCTGTGTAAAAAAAATAAATAAAATTGTACTACACTGTCAAATAAACAGAAATACACTGCACATGTATATTGTTGTTCCCTAAGGTACAAACAGTGTAAATACACTCTTTTTCAACAACCTTTTCATGTAGGAAGCAAACACTGTTCCAAAAATGTACTTTTGACTTCCCAGTTCAGTCAGTCTATGTATATGAAATATGAATGAAGCTGCAAAATCAGTTATGTTACAAAGTGTGCTTCAACCTAGATTGCTTTTTGACTGAGGCACAATTAAATAAGACAAAAGGACATTTACAGTTGTGGTCAGAGGTTTACATACACTAAGCATGGACACATCAAACATTAAAACATGGCCCAATATAATCACTTTTCTTGGGTTGAAAAATAAAAAACTAGAAGACTGGTGCCAGCACTTAAAAACCAAATAAAAATAATTCTGAAAATAAAATAAAAGTACAATTATGTGTCCTAACGAAATAATGCAGTGCCTTGAGGGTATTGCTGTAGTGTTTGTATCCAAAAAAAAGAGCAGTTTAGCACCTCTTTTTCCTCGAGAGCGGCACACTAAATGGTTTAACAAAATATTCCACATACTTTTATTCCCCAAGTCATATATTCTGTATTTTTCTCTTATTGTCTGAAAACCAAGGACTGTTAATAAGGACCTTATAAAATGTAGGCTTATTGGTCTACTTTATCACATCTGACTGTGCACAGTGCAGAGTGTTAAAATGCGACAATAAAAGTGGGGCAATAAAAGGCAAACAACAACAACGCTACTTAAATGGCCTTTCTCACTCGATAGAAACACAGTCCTAAAGGAATAGGAATCACACTAAACATTTAGCAAGTAGAGAAAAAGAGCGATAAGAGAGACGTAAAAAAAAAAGGCATACGGTATATCTTCACGTTGACCGTGGCTTCGGCTTGCTGGTCGCTGCTGGTGGCGACGCACTTGTATGTGCCAGCCCTGTCGACGTTAGCATTGTAGATAGTGAGAGTGGAGGACGTCTCGTCATTGCGGATCACGGTGATGTCCTGCCTGTTGGGTTCAATCTTCTCTCCACTGGGGGAGAACCAGTCGATTCCCTTCACTCCACCTACAACTACAGCGCAACACGAGGCACGACTTCAGAACATGTGCAGGTCCATTCATCACCCTGCAATATAAATGCTAAACTTTATGAGCTATGATTTATATCATTCCTTTAAAACACGAGTTGCCAGAGGATCCGTATGGAAGAAGCGCATCAATCAGGAGTAAATTAGGTCTGAAGGCAACAGAATATTTCACTGCAATCAATTGAGATTAAGTGCTCCTCTCGCAAGCAGAGCAGCAGGGAGGACCTTAAAGCAGAGTGGGCCAGGCAGTCGCGTGGTTACTAGTTTGCTGGCCAAACCACTGGACTAGAAGCTCTGGTAATGGTTCGGTGGGGAGAGCAATTACCAGAGCTGCTGGCCCGTATCTCAAAGACTGTCTTTAAATGAAGCCCGAGAGAGGGAAACCTGTGAAAGTGTTTCAGCCTACGCTGAGATGAGTTACGCCGAGATGAGTTATAGGCAAGGAGGAGGTGTGATTCTCTTAGATGAATGTGAAGACAAGAGGAAAAAAAGGCCTTGTATTGAACCTCGTCTGGAAGAGAAGAACGAAGTTCTGAGCACCAACATACCTTCGCACAGGAAGAACTTCGACTCTCCAACGCTGATTTCGCCTTGGGCAGGCGTGATGTCCACTTGCAGAGAGACTGCGGAACAGAGGGAAGAAAATGGTTGATGTGAGGGAATTCATTTTATTCAGTGCTAAGCTGGTCAGACATTGTGTTCTCACTTATATGACTGTAATAAAAGCTGAACTGGTAAATATGAGCAAACACCACCAACACAGTTAAAATTAGAGGGCTCAGAGTGGCTCAGCGGTCTAATGCGCTACCAGTATGGCCAGGGTGTTGTGAGTTCGAATCCCGAGCCATGTTGCTTTGCCGTCAGTGACCGAAGTCCTTGGGAGGCCATGTTTACTCCAGCTAGCTAGGTAGTGGTCCCCCCTTATCACTTAAGGGTTACAGCAGCTCTCCGTGAGGCTCCTAGGTAAGAGGATGC
This sequence comes from Salminus brasiliensis, assembly GCF_030463535.1. Taxonomy (NCBI): domain Eukaryota; kingdom Metazoa; phylum Chordata; class Actinopteri; order Characiformes; family Bryconidae; genus Salminus; species Salminus brasiliensis. The sequence continues at coordinate 21,178,371 of NC_132888.1, forward strand.
TACAGTTCCTCGTTCAATCACTGGATACTAGACTCTGTCTACTGGATAATTTTTTTACTGTATCTGCACAAACTCACATATTTGTAGAATGTATAAAACTAACATGCCTTGTGAAAGGAAGCAGAGTAAAGACTTTTAACACCGCTAAAGAGATACCACTCTCCGGAGTACGTCACTCATACAGTATCAGAACACAGCAGAGCTAGCAAACACCACGGGCCACACAAAACAGCAAACAGTGCAGACCACATTTAACCACCACCAAAAGTACAGCAGCAACAGTCGGAAAGCTAAAGGAATCGGGTCCAAAGTGATGGAGTTTTAGTGCTAGATAAGCAGCCATGGTTGTGATTCCACTTTGAGCTCTACATTGCAGTTCTGCACAGAAATTCATGGCCTCTCTGGTTCCAAAAGTAAAGTACATTTCATCTTGAGAGATGATACACCTCAGATAGCCTCATTTGGTATCTGCGATTGGCCGATGGTGATCGGCGTCAGCCCCAAAAACACAGAACGGCCTGTCTCCAGTTAAAATATCAAAAACCTGTACAGTGCATCCACACCTCACCTTTAGCATTATGATAACATTATATGAAAAGATCTGGTGACTGAAATAAGAGAAATACAGAAGGAATTTTAGAAAGCCACACTCTCTGCACAACAATGTAGGTATATAACAATGCTTTGAACTGCAATGAATATCGCAATGCAAAATGTGCCTTCTCTTAACTACGATATCTAATGCAATTTAAGGATTATTTGGACACCACAGAATGTGACAGTCTTTTGAATTTGACTTGAGTCAATTGAATTTTGCTCAAAATACTATGAGAATATCAAACCATGAGCAATGAATTTAACTGAATCGTGGGTTGAGTGTCTCGTTGTACCCCTACTGCAATATTTCTAATATTTAGATTAATTCATTTCCCAAATGTTGTAAGTCGAATTGGTTTGGATGTTCAATCATAGTTTTGTTTCTATATGGGAAAATGTAAAAATTTTGCATTTAAAAATCAATAAAAGAGATGCTGCGTAAGATGAAAGATTGCAGACTAATTGCCATAAAGATTTGTGGAATATAGTATTTATACACTATTTATGTTTAAAATAAGCTCTTGCAGCCTATTTTATTATTTGTTTTAGTCTAAACATTAAAATTGCTTCTTCAACAGGATCCACCTAATTCTTTATTTCTCTTTAGATATTAAAAACTTAACAAAATAAATTAGTCCAGATTTTAATTATTATTAAGAAAAAATAGAGAAAGAAAATTATTAGGCTTGACAGAAATTTGCTGCATCACCTGTTTAAAATAATACTTTCTCATCTTCCACAGCCATAATCAAACTAAACACTTGTGATTTAGATGATGAAACACTTAAGAGAGCAAAAAAAGCAAATGGTTGTCTTCAACAGTCAGTACACCTTAAGGTATCTTGTGGAGTTTATACCTCTTTGAGTTTTAGAAATCATAATTAATAGAATAATCAATAATCAATAAGAATTGATTGGAGCTTAGTATAAGTATTGGTAAGGATCTGCTGTGCCCTATGTAACCGGTGTTACACTGCAAGAGAAGAGTATAGTTTGTAGCATGATCAGTCATCAGTTGCAAGATCATCTCCACCCAAAAAGGTAAGAATTGCTGCCGAATGCGATAGTTTCCCTCGTTAGCTTTGTGGTACAGCTAGCTAAATAAGCAGTTCTTCCCTGATAAAACATGGAGATAAAGGGAAGATTGAGGGTGACGGAATGGGTGCGAAAAAGTCCCTGAACATATTCCGGGTTCAAAGATGAAGCCTTTCCCGCTGTAGCTCTGCGCATGCATAATTCAGGAGCACGCTGAGCCTTTCAAAGTGCATTCCATTAACTCCTCACCGGTGGCTGACCTCACCACTTTCACGACGACGCAACAAGTAACTATGGAAACCCCACTCTTGATAAGAGGGTGTGAAGATGATCAGATCGAGGAACCTCTTGCACAGCCTTGTACTCTAAGACAAGGCCACAATTAGTGAGCCAACATCCTCACCATGAATGCAACTCTACATTAAGCAATATGCAAACAAGCTCTACGGTTATCCTTCACGTGGAGGTTTCCTGGGAAACGTAACTTCTGTCCTTTTTCTTTATTATGAATTTTTTATTTTTACGTCAACAATGCCATTCTCTCTGAACACGTGCGGGCTGTCCAGGCACGTTCGGTTCGGGCAGTTCTGTGGAAAGCTGAGGAGCATAAAGCAGGGCAAGAGCATATAGATCGATAATTCAATCACAGCAAAATAAAATCCAGTCTGCCTTGGCTTAGACTGATCAGACAATTCAGCATTTTTCATCTGTATGTTTAACCTATAGAGACTTTGAGAAATAAGTAAAGGCAACGGGGAGCGGATAAAAAAGAATATTGATCTATGCCCAGGTGGTGCTCAGTGGCTTTTAGTCTTTCAAGTAATTTAATCTAATTTAAAAAAAAAAAAAACACGGTTAAAGGGGAAGCCAGTCCAACGGCAATTAAATCAGCATATTCTGTCGATACTACTGCGAACGTGTTGTTTTTGTGGAGAGGCCATTTCTTATGTCTTGACACAACTATTATTAGCTGCACATGTGCTGTCTGTGCCAAATGAACGTGTAGAGGCTTTTCAGAATAAACACTGTCACCTTGAGTTTTCATCAATTATCTCTGGGAGTCTCTCTCCTTCCCTTTAAGGTGGACGTTCAAATGCATAGGGGAGGAGAAAACGACAGATTTGGTCTTTCAACCACAGCCCTGACTATCTGAACAACTGCCAAAGCAGAACCTACAACCAAAGCAGAAACAAACGACACTTGGCGGAAAATGTCACAGTGAGCATGTTTGTCTAAAATAAACATATACTTAAAGTAGTCTACCGCTTTAGCAGTGCTGTACTTAATTAAACATTTACAGAGAAACTGGCTGAAAAATAAAGATCAATACAAAAAACACAAAGTTATATTAACAGACTGAACCCTGGGTTTATTATTCAGTTATAGGTGCTGATGTAGAAATGCTTAGAATCGGATAGATATTCCATTATAAGTGGTGCAATACTCCATTTCTCAATACAAAGAACTCTATATTTAGACTACTGTACTCGGTAGTGTAGTCTTGGCAAAGTACCAACTAATAAGGACGAGAAGATGCTGAAAGGAAACAGCAGCAGGGTGTGAAATGCATTCTGGGATATTTGGCTGTCCCAAGTTCACAGAAGTCACCTCCCGATGCATTCATGGGCAGAACAAGAACATATCCAGGCATTTGGACTGTACTTGGCTGGATGGGGCCTTTTGAATGGAACAGTACTTGGGCCGCGTCTGATGACATTTTACTAGCCCACAAGGACTCTAGTGCAGACAAGAAATTAACAGAGATTTAATGAAAATCTTGAATAGGTAGCTTTTATTTATTTTATATTTATTTATTTTAATCAATTGCCATTTCTACTGCACACATAGTGCAGTGAACACACACATACACACACACACACACACTAGTGAGCACACGTGGCTGGCCCGGGGGGCAGTAGGGGGTTGGGTGTTTTGCTCCAGGGCATTGAACCAGCAACCTCCTGGTAACAAGACCTTCAGGCCACGGCTGCCCCCAGATCAGATCTTCATCTAGAAAAGGAGAACCCAATTAAATTAACGATGCAAAACATTATAGCTTCACATTTATTTATTGAGCAACTTAACAAATATTTAATATCTTTGGCAGAAAAAAGTATGCATTATCCTCTAGCAGCCTGAGCTCATTTTAAGGGGTAATTGAACTCAAGTGCTCCAATTAAGAGGAAGGCAATCAGGTGTGACTTTAGTAGGCCCTGAAATGTTTCAAGACCTGCAGCCTTGCATCTTTACTACTGAAGTCTGGTTTTCACTAGGGGTGCACCAATCCAATACTAGAATCAGATATCGGTCCCGATACTAACAAAATTAGGATCAGGAATCGGATAATTAGTCTGATCCAAGGGGCAGATTCATTTTTACGGAACCTGGTTTTCGCACCGCCGGGATACTAGGCATCATCTCTCAGCGAGCAATCCAGCTCGTCTTCCATATAAAGAGAACCGAGAAGGGTGGCGATGCTGGCTCCTCTTTAGTCTCACAGACTTACCCAGACAACACTGTGCTGAAGTCCAATTATTTATTTTAGAAACCAATAAACAGAAATGTGTTCATTTGTTAAAGTATGTTTTATAAAGTTAGTAAACTAATGATTACGTCAATCCTGATGTCTTAAGTCTCGCAGACAGTAAGATACGTTCTTAATTAATTCAACAATGGTATCGGATCGGTATCACGTATCGGCCAATACGCAAAGTTCATGTATCGTTATCTGTATCGGAACAGAAAAAGATGGATCAGCGCATCCCTAGTTTTCACCACTTGGATTGATTATTCATGGAAATTTGCCCTGCCTTGAACTCAGGAGATTCTTGAGAACCTTACGAAGGTTACAAAACCATAAGCCTCCACCATTTCACTGTGGCAGATGGCATACAAATGGAGGAATTCCAAAATTACGCTCCTAAAGAGTAACTACCCAGCAAAAAAACACTAAGTGTGTGGCAAATAATATGAGACGTCATAAAGAACCTTAGGGTAAAATCTAGGGATCTGTATGTTTCTCTTGCATGCAGTAAAGGTAATATTTATGAGTCCACTATCATGCAATCTCTAAACTAAGGATGGTGTTCATGGGAGACGGTGGGGACACTTCCCTCTAAAAAAAAAAACAAAAAAAAAAAACTCAATTTCTCAAATAAAAATTTCTCAAATGAAATGCCTTGGCTGGTATTGAGTTTAAGAGGTTAAATCAGTATCCAAAAACAAGATATCAGTCCAGAATGTCACATTATGAACATACTGAATTAAACAACTTTGCTGTACTATTTCCAAATTTTATCTGTATGGCTATATGACAAACTTATCAGACTAAACTTGTACTTGGATCAGATGGCAAAATAACTGGATCGGTAGATCCTAAATGTAATTAGTAGTAGAATAACAGAGTGGAATAAGTGGAATAAGTATTAGAATAGAATTACAAATAGAAATACAAACAATCTTCAATACATTCTTTTTCTGAAATGACCCAGCTGAAGTGCCTCTTCACAGTGCACTGGTGCACTTTTTCTACCTTAATATCAACCCATTTCTGACCATCACATTGTTAGTCAAGAGTGAAAGAATATTGGATGCCCTTCTGAACCACAGCCATTTCTTCTTTCTTCTGCACTCCAGTGGAGGATGGTCTTTGATTGTAGAGCTGAGTAATTTCATCTAGCTCAGAAATGCTTGAGAAAAGGCAGAATGGAGAAGTAAAGCACACAGTTCTTCACTTCTTGTCAAGGCTGCACAATATCGGCATACTGGTCCACATGACCGTAGTTAATGCAGTGCAATTAGCAGTTGGCCTGGCAAATTAGCATCACTGTGGAGAACTGAGGAGCACTGCTGCTACGTGATTAATACAAACAGTTATTTTGTGTGATATCGTAATAGTGATCATTAATTCTGATAATGCAGGTCGCAGAAATGCTCAGTAAAGTCCTCGTCTGTTTTAATACTTGAGCCTAAGCAGAAGTTTGTACAGTTAATTACAATGTGTAGTCACATATAATCACAATGAACTCACAGAAGAACCTTAAATGCTTCTAATCGGTGCTCTTACTGTGCCTGCACAATGTGAACACACTATTAGATTGTGGGTATTCTGCCTTACCCTGTGTGCTGCAGCGTAAGAGGAACAAGCCTTTTCTGTGTGGGTGCACTCATTGGATTGCCACTCAATTGCAACAACCTACACGATCACTGCTACGTGACGCGAGGACGTAGGAACACATCCAAAAGGCGCAATTTTCACTCATACAAGTGTGGGAACTTAACATGTGTGCAAGTGGAATAGATACAAAACAGTGTGGTGATTTATTAAGAACGTATCTGCTGCTCGTATAACTTGCCTCACACCTCCTGGGCAACAGGAGAAGTTAACCCAGACAATTTGTCAGATTGCTTGCTCTAGGAGCAAGAGCAGCTTGGGAGGTAATGGAGTAAATCATTATGTAGAAGCTGGCTAACATGTCAATTTATTCTACAGAGTAAAAATATTACCCGTCCACAGCGACAAGTACGACAACAGTGCTAAAACGTGTACATTTTACCCAATTTTTGGAGCTTGAACCCATATCCTAAAAAGTTTTGCCCCTGTTTAAGAAAAACCTTCAGTGACGCAAAAGTTCAGCCACACACACTGGAATACATTGGGAGATCTGTTTTATTATTCAGAAATAGCCAAAGGATAGGCAGTGTTTTTTTATGCCGAATGAATAATGGAGGATGCTTTCTCAGAGGAGGCAGAGAGCTACAACATGTTACAATATTCTCATTGTTTCTGGACTGAGCTAACATTGGCTAGAGTAGTTAACATCTAGCTAACATCATTTAGAGTAGTTAACATCTAGCTAACATCATTTAGAGTAGTTAACATCTAGCTAACTTCAGCTAAAATAGTCCACATCCAGCCGACATCCACTAGAACTCATAACATCTAGCTAACCTCAACTAGAACGGATAATGTGTAGGGAGCATTAGCTGCCCTCAAAGCTGGTCTAAGGAGAGCCTGGCCACTATCTGTGTTTCCCATTGTATCAAAAAATGCTGCAAAAACGTCAGAGGGAGCCTGCGAGTGAGTCCTCAACGAGTCCTCAAGTTAAAAAAGAGTCTAAACACTTGTCCAGGATCGTTTAACTCTGGAAGGTAGAATGATGCATTTTACTAAAAAAAAAAAAAGCAAAGAATATATATAAGATCATATATAACATCTAGCTATATATATATATATATATATATATATATATATATATATATATATATAACAACATATATAACATATAGCTAACATCTCTACTGCCCCAAACCCGTTTGCTGTAGAAAAATGGATATATTATATATACATACATATATATATATATATATATATATATATATATATATATATATATATATATACACACACACACACACTTTTCTACAGCAAACAGATTTGGGGCAGTAGACATGTTAGCATTACTGCTACTGAGCACTGACAGGTTGATGAGCTGACGCTGCAGTTACAGCCAGTTACGGCAAAACAGCTTAGTTTGGTGGTAACTACGTCCGACAGTTAATGTCCTGGCCAGCTAATGCTATGTTAATTTCTAATGCGACCATCAAAGATTTATTAAATCAGTGTATACTCCCCTGTCTGAGCTGCCCTATTACTGCCTCCTCAGGTCCATCCTTAACCAAGTGTCCTTGGCAATGTGCTCAGGTTAGATCATGCCAATTTTGCAGTTACGTTAAAGTGTAAAATCTTTGTTTTTCACACTAAATCTTTAGTGTTTTGATGCTTTCTGGAGCATTTTTTATTTTTAGATGTTCTTATAGAAAGCTAGGATTACCGAAAAGCATAGAAACCAGAAGAATTAACAAGCAGGGCAGCAGAAGAGCCGTGGTGGTGCAGCGATCAAGTGAGTGACAGGATGAGTAGACTGGAGCTGCTCGCTAACCAAAAACTATGTGCTCGACTTCAACAGTATAAGGTAAATCAGCTGCTAACTGACAAGCAAACATACACAGGGATCAACGTTAGTGACTGCTCACGGCAGGTAAAATGCAACATCATGACAGCAGAGCTGCGTTTAATAATGAAATATTTCGCCCGTGAACAATGTTCTTGACATTGTCATCATCTGCCTAAGCAAACACCTCGTTACCTCATCAAAAATGGTCTAATTGGTGGGTTGGCAATGAAAATGTGAAGAGCTGTTTTGATATCACGCCTGGGAGCCACAGCTTTGTCTTTTATTTTAAGAAGTTTTTTAAATCCTGGACAGTATACTCTCTGTTTTTAGAAAAGTGAATTTTCAGTCCGCTTGCATGATCAGGCAAGTTCATACAGCAAAAGACCAAGTGGCTAACCAAGGCACTAACACCAAAATTAGACACACTCAGAGAAAGGGGTCAATCTGAGCCACATTCAAGGTCTTGTTACGCATGATTGTGACAAAGCAACTCCGTGCTGTACATTAGACAGAACCGGGAGCTGTGCATTCACAGACTGCATTTCATTTCTGTCTGCTGGCGGAACCAATAAATGATCAAATGATTGTGCTGGGTTTAGACATCACTGCATATGCAGGGTATTACTGAAATGACTGCATTTTCACACCTAATTCTAAACACCTTACTTTGCGCTCCCTCATTTTCATGGAGCTCCAATTGCAGAGCAAAGTGAGGTGTGCGGGGCACGATCTGACCAGAACACTGTCAAGGCTGGGCCCATTACCTCTACCGAACACAAATCAGCGCTACTGGAATGCATTCAGCATGTTAATAACTCGTATACGTGGGTGGAGACCTCAAGTTGGATTTGTCACACATTAAAACTCTTAGCTAGTTTTGAGGTCTGAGCACGCTCACTGTTTTTCCAAGTAAACATTTCATCCCGTTGAAGAATGCGCTTAGGGCGGATTAAACTGAGCATTTATTATTATCCACAAAGACACACAAGAAATGGTTAGTCTAAGGGTCATAAACAGCCCACAAACAGTTCACTTGCATGAGTTTCAGTAGCAAAGTGTTGTAGTTCATTTTAGCATGAGAGTCATTATGTGAAACTGTGTGAAAGTGTGAATTGTTTGAAGAGATGCACTCAGCAAAGAAAATGTGCTAGAGTTTGCTTCTAAAGCTTAAAGCTACTATTTCAAGTGGTATAGTTAACATGATATATGAACATATATTTGATTTCTTAAAGAGTAACATACTATTTTATTCATTTTTTTATTAGTACATGGAAATTCTCACATGTTCGTATTGGCAACTATTGCATGTTGGAAATCAACATGCTGGGAGTCTCCATTTAAGTTGGTGAAAGAATTAATAAATAAGACCAAGACAAGATACAAATACATCAGAATCCAAGACAATACAAAAAACTAGATTTGACTCTAAACCAGTGGTCTCCAACCCTCCTCCTGTAGATCTACCTCCCCGCAGGTTTCAACTTCAACCCAAATCAAGTCATAGTCATAGTTAACATGATATATGAACATATATTTGATTTCTTAAAGAGTAACATACTATTTTTATTCATTTTTTATTAGTACATGGTAAATTCTCACAGGTTCGTATTGACCAACATGATATTTGCATCTAAATTATCACCAAATATTAAATTATATATATTTTATATCATCAATTTGTTATGGTTTTGTGTGTCTGTTAATATAAGATACATTTATAAAAAATAAAAGCTTTAGCTTGACTTACCACCCCGTTACACTTACTTGTTTTGTCTAGAAATAATATACTGTGACATCACAACAGCCAGGGACAAGAACCTGCTAGTTCCGACATTTTACATTGTTTATATATTGCTTTTTCATGTTAGATAGGTTCCATGATAGCTCAACCCAACCACCCCATCACGCAAAATACACTTTTTTGGAAGGTTGGAAAAAATGTTTTCTTTAGAGCTTTACTATATATTCCATTCGGTTCTTTTGATTACCCATTTTATAGAATGACGTCTATATATATACTTTGACAGTTGGTTCGGTTCACACCGCGGTTTGGACCTCCAGATTCAGTTCAAGTTCAGTACAATGAGAAAAAAAAAACAACAACAACAAGGTTCAGCTTAAGCTAAGGTTTCTGTGTGGAACTCACACTTGTGAAATTTGGTTCCGCATTACATCAATCATGGCCCCTCACTGACCGCGTAATGTGTATTCTCTGTGAGACTGCATGCACTGAGCTGTGATGTCTGTACTATGATGGTTGGTAACGAATACACTTAATGTTACACCCGTTGTATGCAACAAATAAATATAAAATATATATATATATATATTTTGGAGGTATATTGTGCCTTAAAAGCTGAACAAGCTGAAATATTTGTTACAACTGCAGTATCGGTGGGTGGGTCTAAATTGCTGTAGGTTTAGTAGGTGGCAGTATGTAAATTAAATTCATGCAGCTTAGTTTATAGGACTGGGAAGTGAGCGTCTTGTTATGAAACTTTAACAACAGTTTTCATAAAATGAAAAAAAGTTGTTTTCCCATGATACCAAGTGCAGCCTAGAGGTGAATTTGTATGCCAAGAAAAAAACAAACAAGTTAAGGCAACCGAAGAGGCATTTCTGCATCCTCTACGTTACCTACCATCCTTTGAAAGCAAAGGCTCGCTCCAAGCCCAGCAAGCCGCATTCCCGCCATGATCGCCCTGTTGCTTGGCAACCTGAAATTGAATGTTGCGCAGCCTAAATGGTGTGCAGTGTATGTTAATGCTCTGGAAGTCCGGCACTCTCCTGGAACGGGGTTAAAGGCTACTACGCGTCACAGGCAGCACAGAAAGAGGGTGTGTTCTGTAACAAACGAAACATTTCCGCATGGTTTCCAGGCTTCTGCAGGGTGGCATTTTTAAAACTTGCCCGATTCTCAAAATAACAGGGTAACAGACCTCCATTTGTGCTCCAAGTGGACAAATGGAACAAGCTGACTCATTCCAGCCAGAGCCTGGAATACCTAAAAGATCATCAACTGTAAAGGTTAAAACATGCAGAAATTGCTCTACTTTTAGCCTAACATCAACATAACTCATATGTACCTGCTGTAAGAGACTAGTATAGTAGGAAGCTATCAATGCCCTCACTGCATATCTGACTGGTTTGTGACCAGTATGTGACTTCGGAACTGAACCATATTTTTTATTAACACACTTTGTATTCATTAAGAAAACACTGTTATGTAAAATTGTGCTTTAAACACTGTTAAATATGGAACAAATGAGGAAAAAACTCATAATGTTAGTTACATTGTCAGGGTCCACATGTCAGGTAACAGGATTGGCGGAGGTCATGTTGAGCTTTGGAAGATCAAGAAAACTTTCTGAGAGCTACCAGTAGGATTGTGTTTGACTGAAAAAGACCTTCAGGATGATTTAGCAGAATCTGGAGCGGTGGTGCACTGTTCTACTGTGCAGCAACACCTGCACAATTGTAACCTTCATGAAAAAGTTATCAGAGGAAGTTTTCCTGCGTCCTCACCACAAAAAAACAGTGTCAGGATGTTTTCAAACGAGCAACTAAACAAGCCTATTGCATGTTGGAAATCAACATGCTGGGAGTCTCCATTCAAGTTGGTGAAAGAAATCAATAAATGAGACCGAGACAAGATTGAGTACAAATACATCAGAATCCAAGACAATCCAAAAAACTAGATTTGACTCTAAACCAGTGGTCTCCAATCCTCCTCCTGTAGATCTACCTCCCCGCAGGTTTCAACTTCAACCCAAATCTAATCCACCCCGTTCAACCAAACACTTCTGAAAGCATTTATTAATTGGACCAAATGGGGGGCCATTAGAGTTGGATCCAAAGTTGGGGGATGGCACGGCTCTTAACAGTCCAGTCTTGTTCAACACATCAAAGTCTTAATTAATAGTACAAGTTTGAGTTGATCATCTTACAGTGACATTTCAGGTTCTTAATTAGGCTACATGCCAAATTAGTCATCACACTGAATTTCAATGCTGCCATGATCTGCATAATTATGTTTTCCCCCCTTCCTGTTCCATGCGCCGGTACTGTAGTTGCTCTTCTACAATTATTTATAGGCTTGCTATTCCTCAGAGTTGGAGTGTTAATGTGAAAGATTAATGCTAGAGGCCTCGTGGCACTAGCGTCTGAATGAATTCCTTCAGAGCGCTTGTCCTCCTGCAGCCCCAGCGACTGAATCCACTGTGTTATTTTTTGCTGCATGCACCTACTGTACGTGTAAGACACCTGTCACGTTACACCAGCTCCTGGGCTAGCCTAAGCTGATTACCTCCGAGTGTTTACGGGCTGTGCTGCTCCTAGAGTGGTGCCATTGCATATAGAATATAATGAGCCGCTTATCAGTAGCCTGGGGAGAAGATGGCCTGCTCCTCAAAAAGATAATTAAACCAGCTCTGCAGAGCTTTTGCTGACTGAGGCTTTTGTACAGTACGTATGCATGCAGCGTAAACTCAGAATCTCCATTTTAAGATGTGTCTTCTGAGAGGCTCATATGACAGGGATGAATGGATCCCAGTGCTGCACAATATATCATAAATTCAGTTCCCATCAAAATAAAACAACAGGTTAACGACTCAATAACCCGACTTTCAACACTATCAGCTCTTTATTTAAATAGGCTAATAGCATGGTGATGTATTCTGCCTATAGGCGAATCACAATGCGCATGCTGATGTGACTCAAAATGCATGGGCAAATGCATGCCCACTGGAAATAATCAACATTATAACCACCTTTTCTGTTGGTTTTGAAGATCATGTTAGACAATATTATATGTGTATATTTTAATATCCAAACTATTTAGTTACCTGTTTCTTATTTATTTTACTCAGAAATTGAATCGTGAATCGTGAATTGAATTGTGGCGCAACAGATAACACCACTACCTGCCACTGAGCTACCACACCATGTGGGAGACTGGGGTTCGATTCCCGGTCTGGGTGACTATGCTGTGCTACACCAATAAGAGTCCTTGGGCAAGACTCCTAACACTACACTGGCCCTCCTCTGTAATACGAGTTACCTTGTAAGTCGCTCTGGATAAGAGCGTCAGCTAAATGCCATAAAAATGTAAAAATGTAAAATGTAAATCAGAGTTGTGAAATGAAACCAAGCAAGCAAACAGTTCTGCTCTTGCAGCCTGTTATTCATTTTGGCGATCAGTAACAAAGTTAGAAAAGTGTTTTTTCTAAAGAAAACGTATAAGGGTTGCACTGTTTAAGTGGTTCTGGGCTGCTGATATATGTTCAATAACGTGGAAGTATATAAGGCGGTTGTTATGGTGTTGCTACGTGGTTCCTACGGTGTTTCCCGTGGTTGCTGGCTAACTGTAATGATGTTGCTAGTTGTTTGCTTTGGAGTTGCTACAGTATCCTTGGTGGTTGCTATGGTTTTGCAACATGGTTGCTGTGGTACCCCATGTGGTTGGTAGGATGTGACTTGTATATTCATATCACCTGTGAAACATGATTCAAATGTAAATTGCATAAATATAAATATATCATTGTGATATGATGAGAGAGCACAAACTTGTGGAAAGAAATCCCTAAAGAATCAGCTACTAAGCAGAAAATGCATTTTCCATCAAAAAGCTGTATGCAACCCTGAACCAGACCAGAACAATCTGGTGTCATCTCAAAAAACAATGTTGTATAACAATATGTTTGTCAATACTGTATCGACTCTTTAAAAACAGTATTGGTTTTTAATAATAGTTTACATGCAACAGTTAGTGGCAGGCCGTGGTGCTCTGTCCTCAGTTTGTGCTCAAATTTTTTTTTTTTAATCAAATTTGTTAAAAAATAAATGCAATATATTGTCTTTCTTACAATGTATTGAATCCCCTTGTATTGTGATCCGTATCATTTCGCCAGGTTCTTGACAATACACAGTTCTACCCACAATTAGGCTATTTTGTTGAGGAACAAGGCCTTGTTTCATGACTGAAGGAATTCCATGGTTGGAAGACTGTATGTATGTAACAGTTTTAACTAGAGCTGGGCAATATGACGATATTTTATTGTATTGTGATACATTTTGTTATTGTGATAATAATATGCTTTTATAAGCATACTGAGGATACTGTTAGTGCTTAATAAATACTGATCAGCTGCAGGTTTCATTACAAACAGAGTAACTAGATTGGTTTAATTAGATGAAGAGCAGCAGATGTTGAATAGCTGTACTGTACGGGAGAGGATCTGAATAGTAGTTTTTAAGAATATGTCGCTACTGAGGTATTTAGTCTGTGATTACATGTATTATGATAAATATCATGTACTGTAAAAAAATGTCTTTAAATACTGTGATATAGTATTTTTACCATATCGTCCAGGCCTAGTTTTAACCACAGTTTCTGTTTAACAAGCACAACCATGCTTAAAAAGTGAGGCCTTGAGCTGCTCCAGAACATTCTGAAGCAAGACAACGTATTCAGACGGATACAGACAGTGCTGTACATCTTAATGCCGTAGACACTGAGTTTACTCGCAACGAAATCCTCCAACTTGATAGTGCAATCGTGAAAGAGGCAAACTATCAGTAATTCTAGATACTACCAACCGTTGCAGCTGCTGCTGGTTTCACACAGATGTTCCTCACACATGTATGGTCATAGTGGCGGATGTAGCAATCCACTGGCTCTTTTTCACTGATAAGAGTCTGTCTGTGGGTGAACTGGACCATATTCTGTCCTCACTAGAATAAGCTGGTAATATTCAGAGACAGACTCTGAGTTTATATCTCAAAGGAATGGTTGCAGTCGAGGCCAAATTTTTGAGAAGTGGCTTTGGGACCGGAAGGTTGCTGCTTTGATCCCCAGTACCAGCATCCACGGCTGAGGTGCCCCTGAGAATTGCACCTAAAGCACCCCGGGGCGCTGAGGCGGCTGCTCACCTCCTTGGGTGTGTGTTCTCACTGTCCTACTCACTAGTGTGAGTGTTCACTGCCATGGACTGGTTAAATGGGAAGGTTGGGTTCTGATGTACTTCTGTGCAATGGTGGTAACGTTTGCTTTCTTTTCCAGAAGGAGTTATCATCCAAACTCTTAGATTTAACGTAAAGGATATAATAAATAAATAAATGAAATGCCAAAATTCTCTACGATAACCTTAAGCTTTTCAGCACTGCATAAAGTAGCACTCCCAATCTGAGCCCTTCTAATTAGCAAGAACTGCTAACTATGAACAGCAACACCCTAAAATGCACTAAATAAAGTAAATAACAGGTTTTGGGTTTACACTCTTCACAATTCAATTAAATTAATCGTCTCACGTCAGCCCGACAGGACCAAACTTAAAATAGTGAGCAGAATGACGCATCCCTCACTGTTTTTACACAGGGGACATCAAACAACATGTCATTACATAACACAGTCAGCCAGCTGCATATGGGGACCAATCTGCACTGCTGAGCTGCCAGTGGCTGTTAACGTGGGTTTGCATTTGCTTGCCGATCATGGAACAGCCACGGCGATGGTCCCTACTCTCCGTTGCCATGGAAACCCCCTCCCTTTCCCTCGGCCCTTCTCCGCTCGTAAAAGTCTGTGTGAATAGGATATAGGGCCACAGTGCTGGAACAGCCCACCGTGAACAGAGGCGGTGAGCATAGGCAAAGTGCCTGAGTGTAACACACAGCCAATTACTTCACAACTCCCTGCTGTAGACACGCTCATTTATGGTTAATGAATTGAAGTAAGCATGAATATTTAACCACACTTCGGCCCGATCTATGGCGGAGGTACCGCATTCTGTGATTTAACAGCTTCATCTCAGCTAAGAAATTCGTCAGAATTTCGTGTTGATCATGTGCAAAAAGTGCTCATTGTAGAGTAACAGACTAAATATGCAAGAATGAAAGAAAGAAAGAGAGAGAGAAGAACGACAAGCGCAAAACCCAAGTACATAGTGTCTTAAGAGTCATACAAATGTGTCTCAACAACATCTGCAAATATGTTCTTGAAAAACACCAGATATCTGCATTAGTGTTGTAAAGTCTGAAATGTATAAAATGGGAAAGTACTAAAGGTGTGTAAGGAAAACACAGCAAAAAATAACTGACTTACTGGTTGCAGAATTAGTTTTAGGTGATGTTAGGTGGCGTTAACATGTTGCTAACATCAATAGACTAGTTATAACATCTAGCTGAGATCAGCTAGCTTATTTTAACATCTAGAAAACATCAGCTAGAGTAGTTAACATCAGATAGCTTTATTATCATTGATCTAACATCAGCTAGAGTAGTTAACATCAGATAGCTTTATTAACATTGATCTAACATCAGCTAGAGTAGTTAACATCAGATAGCTTTATTAACATTGATCTAACATCAGCTAGAGTAGTTAACATCAGATAGCTTTATTAACATTGATCTAACATCAGCTAGAGTAGTTAACATCAGATAGCTTTATTAACATTGATCTAACATCAGCTAGAGTAGTTAACATCAGATAGCTTTATTAACATTGATCTAACATCAGCTAGAGTAGTTAACATCAGATAGCACTATTAACATTGATGAAACATCAGCTAGAGTAGTTAGCATCTAGATAAAATCAGGTAGTAATCTAGTTAACCTCAGGAAGAGTAAACATCTAGATAACATCCTTCAGAGTTTTTAACATCTATCTAACATCAGCTAGAGTTGTTAACTGGGATCTTGGTTAACTGTGTACTGAAGTACCTGTGAGCAGCTTTAATTGGCATCAGTTTTCATTTATCTAACATCAGTTATTTAACTCCTAGCTCACATCAGCTAGAGTAGTTAACATCTAGCTAACATTATCTAGAGTTGTATACATCTAACTAACATCAGTGAGAGTAGTTAACATCTAGCTAACATTATCTAGAGTTGTATACATCTAACTAACATCAGCGAGAGTAGTTAACATCTAGCTAACATTATCTAGAGTTGTATACATCTAACTAACATCAGTGAGAGTAGTTAACATCTAGCTAACATTATCTAGAGATGTATACATCTAACTAACTTTAGTGAGAGTAGTTAACATCTAGCTAACATTATCTAGAGTTGTATACATCTAACATCAGTGAGAGTAGTTAACATCTAGCTAACATTATCTAGAGTTGTATACATCTAACTAACATCAGTGAGAGTAGTTAACATCTAGCTAACATTATCTAGAGTTGTATACATCTAACATCAGCTAGAGTAGTAAATATCTAGCTAACTTTATCTAGAGTTGTATACATCTAACTAACATCAACGAGAGTATTTAACATCTAGCTAACATTATCTAGAGTTGTATACATCTAACTAACATCAGTGAGAGTAGTTAACATCTAGCTAACTTTATCTAGAGTTGTATACATCTAACTAACATCAACGAGAGTATTTAACATCTAGCTAACATTATCTAGAGTTGTATACATCTAGCTAACATTTAGATTAGGGATGCATTGATCCGATACTAGGATCGGATATCAGTCCCGATACTAACAAAATTAGTTGGATCAGTTATCGGATAATTAGTCTGATCCAAGGGATCATTTTACAGAACCCGATTCTTGCATCGCCGGTATTCTAGGCTTCATAACCCAGGATCTGAGTAACCTACAGACATCGTACACATATCATAGCAAACAGCATTGCTTCACAATTCCTGTACCAGTGCATCACCAGTAATTTATCACAGTATCGATAGCATACTGCACACAACAAAAATCAATGACAGGAAATGTCCCCAGGATGTGATGCAATTTTTTTTTGCCAATTTCAAAGTGCTGTTCATGCTGTGCTGTTTATTCCAAAGCCAATACCTTCAAACATTAGCCTTCAGTGCCTTCAAGTGACAAAATATGTTCTTTGCTCTCCACAAAACAAGCAAACAGTGACAAAAGGTTAAAAATATGTTCATTTTGGAAGGGCTGTGTCCCAATAGGTGAATGAAACTCCCTTCTTGCCTGTTTTCCATGTTCTTACCTGATCTGGATCCACATGCCAGTCAGCTCTGTCAATATTTACTAAAGCCAAGAGCTAGAGATAAGGCAAAACCAAGGCAAGCAGGCAAAAGCGTGCAGCGTTCTTTTGTGGGTTTTTAAACACAACCAAAAACTGCCTCGTTCAGAAAAGCAATGTTCATGAGTTTACGTTCCAGTTCAGATGTTTGAACCATTTTTGGAGCTTCACACTGATTTTATTCAGGAAAATGTTCCACCATGCCAAAACACCAGACATTGATCAATTGTTGATCAATTGAACAATCAATTGTTCAATAAAACAGGGTTGAATAAACGTGGCATCTTTACCATGCAATAAACCATGTTCTAGACGTAGTCATTTTCTGCCATTCGAAAAAACTGCACCAAAAGAACATGTTTGTTGCGTAACGTCAACAAACAAAATCAGGAACCAGCAGATAAACCTTCATTTCCATCCCTGGACCGCAGCCATGAAGTGACACTTGGACATGGACTGATACATCACTGAATCATCCCATTTCACAAGCTGGACTGGCATTCAAATACAGAGCACCAGGGCACGCTTCAAAAAACGCACCAAGCTGTTTTCCCTCCTAACATGCAATTCCCAACCATCAGCGCCTGTATACCTAATAATGCTCTGACAGTGGTCTGGGACTGGCCAAATTTGACCATATCCAGGCAATTTGCACTAAAAAAACCCATCAACATCTGCCTGAGCTTCACATACCTGAAGAAAAGCTCTCCAGGGTTGAAGAGGCCAGACAGTAATTCATTTTCTTAGCCTGTAACAAGACTATATTTAAGTGGAAGATAGCAGAGAGGAGAACAAGCAGATAGAATGAGGCACTTAGTGAGCATCAGTAAGAGAACCCAATCCATCCTCACGCACTAGCTAGACTGCTTCTGCAGTCTGCTGGGGATCCAGGTTCTACTTAATGGAGCTCAGGTTGCATTTTTATAACAGAATTCATACCATCACAGGTCTAGGTCAAAGGCCGACAATTAGATCAGAATTCTAATGCGGGGGCTTGGAGATTTGATCTCACTACGAGAGCTACAGATAATGCGGTATGCTTGAGGAAGTTCTCTGACCCCTAAAAGCCTGGAGAGATGATTGGAGATCATTTTAAACAGACTTCATCTTGATTGGGCCAAACCACACTGAGAAAAAAAGCCATTATATTACACATTACACTTTTATATTGCAGCTCAGGTCCATAAGTATTTGGACAGTGACACAATATTTGATTTTGTCTCTGTGCACCATCTCAATGGATTTAAAATAAAGCAATAAATATGTGATTGCTAAGTAGACTTTCAGCTTTAATTCCTCAAGTTAAAAAAACACTGTTTATTTTAGACCATTTTTTTTCATTTAGTGCCTCTATTTTCACACATCCTAAAGTAAATAGACAAATGCTGAATATGCATTTTCATGAACTGGTATGGCCTAATGTCAGATGCCTTAATAAAAGTAAATACAGAGGGTTTGGAATATGAGTTTTTGGACAGACAAAACCAGGATTAGGAAATGATCTGAAGCAATACAACATATTCTGTTAAACATGGTGGAGGCACTGTTATTGCACGGGTATCTTTCTGCATACATTAAGTCAAATTCTGAAAAAGTGGCAGATGGCAGATACTGTGGCGGATACTGTGAAGGCAACCAAGAGCTACTCAAGGCAACAACATGAAATGTTCAAGAAGAAGCAATTGTATAGTCTTTGCAAAGCATCTCAAGGGAAACACATTTGGTGTTGCCAATGGGTTCTACACTTCAGGCAGTTAATAACTGCAAAAATGTGTAAGTGTTAGTTTTAAAAATAGTCCTCAGAATTATGTTAGTCTGTCCAATTACTTCTGAGCCACTGGAATTAAAGCTTAAAGCACACCTTTACGACAAAAAACAGTCACTATACAAATACTTACTGACCTGACCATATGTAGCACTTACTATAGTAGTGGAAAAAAGACCCAGTGCAGTGCAGTACTCATCTGTAGGCAGATTTGATACTATATTTTACTGATATAAAAGTAAAGTACAAAACAACATATCCACCCCTCCCCCACCAACTCTAAACGCACATCCCTTCACGAAAGAACAGTGAAAGCTCTGAAAACTCTGTTTGAAGCTATGGCAGCTCAGGGGGCATTTATGCATCTGTTAGCCGGGCTCTGGCAAGGTAGAACTCGCCCATATCTTCAAACGCTGTGTAAAAAATGAGAGTTTCCAGTGCAAACATTCTCAAAGAAAAACGTTTTCCAGAGATAAGAAATGTGGAGGTTTCAGAACTATTAAAGCATTCAGATGTACGCTAGTGTTCTGAGTGAACAATGAAACTTTCGCTAAACCCATTACAGCTCCAGGATATCCCCTTTCTTTTAGAACAATCCCCTCTGTCTAATGGCCATGGCCTTTTCTTGGTGACTCATCCTGAATCTAATTCTGCTGCTCTATTGATCACTCCTCAGCTTGAGAAACTGCACTTTTAGAAGACGTCTCGACTTCAAAAATGAGGGCAGTCGTACAAAGCAATTTAATCAATCAACGTCTCCTTGGCCTCTTTCCAATCAGATAATCAAAGCATGCTTCAAATCAAGGCACACTTCAGAAGTAGATGCTCCGCATTCAGTTTTAGGGACTAATTTGAGTGGTGAAAATGTATTTGTTTTTTTTTTAAGGGTTTAAAGATTTCTAGGGATGTCCCGATCAAGCTTTTTACCTCCGGTCCGATCGGAGTAGCCTAACGCTGGCTGTTGGCCGATACTGATCTGAACCGACCTTTGTGCTTATACAAATAATACAGCAGCACAACTTAACATAAGGCACGCTGTTAATTTACACTTGTAAAATAAACTGTATTATTAGTGGACAGTTTCTATAATCACTCCTCAGCTTGAGAAACTGCACTTTTATAATAGTCACGACTTTAAAAATGAGGGCAGTCGTACAAAGCAAATAATTTCGTATAACCCAGTATGACCGACCTACCTGACCGCTGTAGTCAAATCACTTTGCATGTGTGTATGGTATATATGTGTGCATAGAGGAACACACTTTGAACTGATAGCTGTTGCTGTTTGTTGATTACTTGTGTTAGACTGAATGAGCTGTGAGCTAAGCTACGTTGAAGTAAACTGAAGTCTTAGCCGAACAAAAAAAGGAGCTTTATTTGAACTAATAAATGAGTTGGCATAATTATTACTATCTATTCCACTTTAAACAGTGCAGCACAGAACGTACAGAACTGCTGCATCATTTAAGGTGGAACGAAAAGCTTGAGTAAGAGGACAAGTGTAGCCCTGTTTTGGGTGCTACCTATTAACTTCACCACACTTATCAGTTCAAATAAAACTTGTTTCGTTTACCGTAATAAAGTTCCTCACTGTGGCAGGTGAAATCATGTCTGTTAATGGCACCTAGAGGACACCAGAGGGCGCTAAGTTACATCAAAGCCAAGCACTTTAAGTAGATCAGGCTTTAAAAGTCGATACCTGATTCAATGAAAAAAAGAATGTGCCTGGATCAGTCCCAATCCTGAGTCTCTGGAGCAGACTGGGACATCCCCAAAGATTTCATTACACTAGCATGTGCCCGGTGACGGTTACCACAGTAACAGTCCCCAGGGACCGTAAAAACTAATTAACCATAGCATGGCTGGACTAAAAAAAAAAAGCTGTCAAAAGCTGTCCATTGTAGTGTGTACATTACAGGACAGTTCTCTATTAATATCACCACTATTAACTATCTACACCATGATTATTATATTATGATTATGATCAGAGCAGTTCAACAGTATAGATTCGTTTGGTAATTTTTATCAATAATTTATAAATAGTTCTGATCAGAGGAGGATGGGTCGGGTCCCCCTTGTGAGTCTTGGTTCCTCCCAAGGTTTCTTCCTCCAGCTCTGAGGAAGTTTTTCCTTGCCACTATTGCCATTGGCTTGCTCACCGGGGGTCTTGGATTCTTCATGTCTTCTTACATTATTTCTTTTGTCTCTGTCTTTTACTAATTACTAAATATGTAAAGCTGCTTTGTGACGACAACAGTTGTAAACAGCGCTATACAAATAAATCTGACTTGACTTAACTTCTCAAAACTGAGTGTCTGTTTTCTGAGAGTCTAAACTGTTGATGTATGAATCCTGTCAAGTTTCAGCTCTTGTCTAAACAAGCCAATCTATGCTGCTACAGAGAACATGGCCAACTTCAACATGCCAGTACACTACAACTTTCACTGAATTCTGCATTTACTATTGTATTTTTTATATTACAAAAAGTCTTCAAGGGTTTTCTCAGTACAGATGGCAATTCTACTTTGTACTCTGTTCTTCATAAATCTCCTCAAAAATTCTATTTTACGCTACGTTTTCATGTTCCACTGTAAAATAGCTCCACACTGCAGGTTCTGTTTAGTTACTTTCTAAGAATGGTCCTCAAACTGACTGCTGTGCATAATGTCTGTTGATGGCACCTAAAGGTCTGTGGTAAAAATGAAGGATCAGAACTAGATTGACCTTAAAAAAACGGATGCCAGATTCATTAAAATATGCCTACATCGGCCCAAGCTCGAGCCACAGGATCGAGATAATTGTCAAAACATATGGAAAATTGTTTATCTGTAAACATCCAACAGCTCTTCAGCAGCTCTGTAATCCCGAACAAAGAGATGTGTTTACTAATGTGTTCTTTTATGTGGTGAAAGATCTATTTCAGATGCCAGGCTGTTTGACAACGCTGCAAATAAGGATGCTCAGATGCAAAATCTGAAAATAATCAAGCATCCTCTTCTAGGATGAGAATTACTGTTTTTTAATAATGTGAGCTTTTGAAGATGCTGGATATGGCATTTGCTGGCGTTATGTATGCTACTTTTCTTTTGCATCTAGAAAAACAGTGCATTCAAAATTTGGACAAACGCAAAAACTGGTCCCACATTATTATTTTGAACACACTCTTGCTTTGTAAAGCCTGCTTGCACAACCAACGTCTTAAATCACGGTCAGAACGCAATTTAGATCAATCAATAGTGTAATATGCTCAATCAATATGACCAGCTTACAACACCCCCTGCACTGATCAGGGTAAAGCCAGTCACATCACTGAAATAAACAAAGATCGTGGTGCAATCTTTTATTTCAGTTCAGCATACAGTATGGCTTATTAACAGGCAACACCACATTTCTCTAAATGGCTGAAGAGATGCTGTGACTCTAAACAAGGTTAATGAGAAATATACTTGTATTTCTTGTACAGACAACATTTCATTTTAAAGTCTTTTCACAACCCTGGCAACCCTTTGCTCACACCAAGATAGCAATAATGTCAGAATGTGTTGTTTACTGATATTGGCTTTGGTCATGTGTGAGCCATATATATAGTCAGAGATATAACTGTTCACCCATTTCACAGTTCAGTTAGGTGCTCAGTTTAAGAGCCACAATTCGGTCAGAGTTAAGCGAGTGTTTTTCTTTATTATTCATAATAATAACAAAACTTTTGTACATTAGATTTGTACAAATATCTGAAAAGGGGCATGTCACCTTGAAATGAATTTATATGAATATATTATCCTAAAGATAGTCTTGTAGATTTAGAACGTCCTGAGGGAGCTAACAAGGCCTTTGTGACTTGAACGTCTGCCTAACATCAGTACTTAACATTAACAGTACCTAAAACTATATGGCTAACATCAGATAGGGTAGCTAACATCTAGCTACCATCAAAAAAAGTAGTTAAAATGTCACTGCCCTGTTATTTGCCCTGTTTTCTTGGTCACCCCAAGATAAACTGTGTTCAAATACTGGTAGCTCAAACAGATAACTAGGTACTAATTTCTAATTTCAATTTCTAATACTGATATGACTCTTATTACTGTGCATCCCTAATTATAAGCTTATCAGTTATGCTAACGATGAAAAGAAACAGATATTTCGCTCGAGACTGCTGAAATTCAGTTCACGTCTACAGGCTTTAAGCCCACAGGCCAAAAAAAATCAAGAAAGAAAACTACAAGGGAAACACTGTATTTCTTGCCATGGCTGGAAAATTAAAGTCTGTGCTGATTTGCGTGGCAAGAACTGATAAAGGCCAGTGAAGCACAAGCTGTCAGGGTTAACCCAGAGCTCTGGCACCGAGAGCCGGCTCCCAGCACAGCCATTCAGCTGGCACATTCTGTCTGGAGAGAGGGAATGGGAACTGAACGCTGGGGACATGAGAAGGGGAAGGGATCAACTGGAGAAAAACTGCTGATCCAAATCCACAGAGACACAGGCTTGACAGTGAGAGGATTCAGTTGAACTGCGCTGCCATTTGGGTAGCCACTGTACATAGTACATTACTAGAGGCTCTCAACTTGATATTTCCTTTGGGCCGTTTTGCTTCACACAGTGTTACTGCACAGGGATGATTTCCCAGATTTTTACCGCAAATGCTCAAAGGCATACATATACAATTGGCAGCTTATGTGGATAAAATCCAATTTCGCTCACCACAGAAGGATGTAGAAATGAAACAACAGACTTATAAAATATAATAAAAATCCTGTGCTGAATCTATTTCGGTGCCCACTTCTCTGACCTCTCCGAAAGGCCAATTCCCTTCAAGAAGAATGACTTTATTGCTTTGCTCCTTTTGTTTACAGCGAGAGTTTACTCATTCTCTTCGTCTCCTTTACGGCTATTTTGATTCACACTAAGCCCCGAGACAAATAAGGACATAAGGATTTGTTATGTAAGATTTCAGGGCATTTCCGTATCGCAGCGAGTAAAATCTGATCTGTCAGTGCTGATTGTTTTCATAAAGCTGCGGGACATCTGCAGCCTGACAGTGGAAAAGCATTTGTAATCCATGTCACAAGCTCCTGAGCAGGATGACTAAGAACAGCAACTCCGCCCACATGGTGAAATCTGGCTAGTTCACTGACACCTGCAATGAAACCAATAAACCACTGCTGAGAAACGCTGCCCAAGGGTGGGGAGGCAAGCCCGACTACCAATCACAAGCACTTTGCTAGAAAGGACATCTTAACAAGCAGGGGCACAAGTAAGGCAAGAATGAAATCTAATGGTCCTCAGACAACAGTCTATTTGCATGTACTTTAATAAAACTGCCAGGACCTGTATCTTCCTTACCTCCTTAAACCCACTCCATTCTAAATCCATAGGCATAGTCATAGGTTTGGAACAAGGAGTTTTATAGGAGTTTTATGCACTCTGCGAGTTTCTGTGGTTCCTAAAAGCTTCCACTTTTTAATAATACCTCTCACAGATGATGGTGGAGGGAAGAAATTTCACCAGCGGATTGATCCTATTACAGTACCATGCTGGAATTCAGTGAGCTCTTTAAAATAACCCAGTCCTTTACAAATGTTTGAAAGACCGACTGCATGATTTTATACACCTGGAGCAATGGGACTGAATGAAACATCTGAATTCAATGATTAAGAGATGTGTCCCAATACTTATGTCTGTATAGTTTATATAGGCTTACACTTCAGTTCTTTATAGTCATAACTGCATTACTCTCATAATTAACATCAGTTTTATAGACCCTAAAATAGAACCCTGTGGGACGCCACAAAATATGATAAGCTGTTTCCAAATAATTCATACTAGTTTCTGTATTAGTAAGGGAATACTAAACCCTGATTTTATAAGGGTATGGATATGACTTTTTTTCTTTTACCATACAAGTATAACTTGACTAAGTCAAACATCCTGCTTACAATCATCAGTCATTATCTTGTTGAAATGCCACCTGTCAAGGAGTGGGATCTTGACGCAGCAGTGAAAGCAGAAAAAACTGGCAAGCATAAGGATCTGAGCCACTTTGACAAGGTCCAAAGTTTGTGCTGGTTAGATGACTGGTTCAGAGCATCTACAAAACGGCCGGCCATGTAGGGTGTTCCCAGGATGCATTGGTTAGTACCTATCAAAAACACTCAAGGAAGGACACCCAGTGAACCGGTAACAGGGTCACGGACATCCAAAGCTCATTTATGTGATCCATGGAAGTGCCACCTCACAACTCAGAGGACTTAAAGGATATGCTGCTAACGTCTTGGGCGCAGATACCACAGAAGAACACCTTCAGAGGTCTTGTGGAGTCCATGCCTTAACGTGTCAGAGCTGTTTTGGTGGCACAAGGTGATCTACACAATATTAGACGGTTAGGTGGATTTAGTGATGACTTATGACTTATTGGTGTATATACTGTACATGTCCCATACTGTTAAAATGACCAAATCAACAGGCAAAATCCTCTGCTTATCTGTTGTCCTGGAAAGAAGCCAATTAGAACCAGTTAACCATTTAATAGCATGCCATAAATAAAGCTAGAAAAGCTGAAAGGAAACTTGTTTCAAGTAAGAAACCCAGAATTTATAACCTAGCATCTTGCACAAGCTCAACATCAGCCTATATTTTGAGGCATTTTACTTATATCAAATAATCTTATCGGACAGTACATGGCACCCTACGTTAGTGCTTAGCAGTGATAGAATCTAAGCTTGTGTCAGGCAGTTATTATAGTATTATCAAATGTTGTGAAGGAAGGGGGGACACCATGCCGTGCCATATCTAGCAGAGCCGGCGGCACACCACTGACAGGCTCAAAACAGCCCCGGTAATTTCACGTGTGCTGTAACTGGAAACAAAAACATCCCACCACAATAACAGTCCTTTCCTTTTAACAAGTCTTTTACAGACTCCAATAACCGCAGAGACGCACCACATAAACTGTGTAGTACTCACTCGGCCTAACACTCATCATTCAAAGTGCTGAGGCCTGAGCATTTTACTCTTGGGGTTGTAACTAAACTGAAATGGGAGAAAATGTATTCAGTCTCTTCGTATTTTGCATAAAAACTCAACATAACTCAGCAAACACACAAGAGCTCTGAACAAGCACTGTGAATAAAAGGATTAACACTGACTCTGCTCTTTGAAATTTCTTTCCAAACCTTCACGACTCTCTTAGGTTACAAGTGTCAACGTCATCTTTGTTCGTCCTTTGAAACACAGCAGTTTTGCAGATACAGGCCTTTCTTTAAGCGAGAACAGTACTGTACTGACATTATGCATCTTTTGAGGATCTTGCGCTACTCTACAATACCCATCTTTCACATTATGTAGTGTATGCTTCCACGAAAATCGAATCTAATCTTTGATCTCAAATACAATGTCAATTCACAAGTCGGAAAAGTCAAGGGTTAAGGGAAGCGTACCACATTAGTAGGATACTGCTCATAAGTAGGGGCTGCTCAATATATAATTTGAGCACATAAGGCAAATAAATTATGCATTTTATGCTACAACTTGCTTGACACAAAAGGAAAATTCACACTGTTCACCTTTTCCAAGACAGATCTACCAGCAGCAGATTATATGTGCCCAGGATAATTTATTTTACTCTAATCTATGTTACACAGAGTGTAATTAATAATATCACATGTGGGACTGGTCAAAATTCCTGTATTTTCTTTTTATGTAATATTGCAAAACAACAATTATATATAACAATAAGGTCAGTTTATTTCAATATCATACAGCTCTAGTCATTAGGGTAGTAATTTCTTATATAATGCAGAACACACAAAATACCTAAGTTAACCAAATTATTGAGGCTGTATAATACGCCTTATTAATCAAAGCTGTCAAACCAGGGCAGGCCTACTTTATTAGCTACTGTATGTTTTCTAGAAGGAGTACTATCCAATCTGACCACAATAACCAGTATATATATCTAGGTGGCTGAGTTATAAGATATCAGGAACAGAGGCTAATGTTGGCTTGTATTTCTTTTAGGGCTGTCAGATGATTATAAAATACAGAATCACAATTCATTGCCATTTTGTGTGGGTAATAAGTACATTGTGCAATAGATTATACTTAAAATAGCAGCTGTAATAGGGAGAAAGGCTGTGTAAAAGGGAATTATAGTTTGAAACTGTAAGGCAAGCTCAGTACAATACATTTATGTATGATGCTTCTTTAATTAAATACTCACAGGGAGCAAGAAGCCATTTGAGATTTAGCCATGGATTTTATCAGACTCCCATACAGCACACAAGCAGCTGGCATAGTTCAGCCTGAAACCTCAGGCGGATTGAACGCTTTTACTAGAAAAATGCAATTACAGCATTAACAAACATTAGTGGCATGAATTGTTTTTTCACTTTCACAAGTTATTAATATGTTTGAATAGGCCACACGTGTTAATTTACATGTACTATGGAAACTAATCATAAACAGATTTTTTTTGCATGCGAGAAATCAAACATAACATACATAACACCTGACACCCCACAATCCACTCCAGCCAGGACAATTCAAAATAAACAAATAAAAAAAAGGAGAATAAAAACGTCCTGGAAAAGGACTAGTGTGTACAGTGGCTTGCACAGGTCAGGGCATCCATGGTCAAAATATATGTTATAAAAAAAAAGGACATGATACAACAGTTTGATTTGAGATAACTATGACCGAGGTATCGGAGTTTATTTAGTTTACTATGGCTGTTGCTTGTTCGTAATCATCATTAGGTCAGTTGATGCAAATAGTTATATAAATGATTTGACTCCTGACAAGGCTATAATAAGATAGCAAAGTCCTGTGGGCTTTGAAGTTACAATAGACATTTTTGGCCACAGTGAGTGAAAAAGGCGGAGACAGACCAATCATGCATCCAGTGGCACAGGGTATAAATTCACTGATGAAGGAATAATGTATTCAATTAGCTTAAATCCCAGCAAATTCTGGAAGCAAATATTAAACTGTACATGAGGGGAAAAAATGATGAAAAGAGGATCGCTTCTACAACAGGATAATGCAAGGAAAACGGCCAAAAATCCCCCAAACACAAATTGAAAGACTCTTAGCTGGCAATATAAAAAAGGGTTTGCAAGCTGCCACTAAGTACTGACTATGCAGGCTGACTGGACTTTTGCTTTGCACCCTTTCCCTTGTTTTCTTACATTTAAACTGTAAAACAAGGAAATAAAAAAAGCCATTTTAAGATTTCACAATCCATAATAACAAAATGTTTGACCATATCTCTATATTTTGGTTCAGGTACAGTAAGACAAATCTGAAAAGCCATGATTCTATATAGCTGTAGGACTGTAGGTGCTGACTGCATCTTCAGGACAAATAAAAAAATATATAAATATTTAAAATCTATAAAATATATAGTATATAAATATATATAATACATAGCTGCGTTCTATACAAAGCTTAGTTCTTTAAAAAAATCAATAAATATTAGATCAGTAATTAGTATCGGTTGATTCTCAAGGTTTTGATCTTAGTAAAAGTGTTGGGACAGAAAATGAGTTATTATGCTGTCTTTTGTATTTGCCCTCTGTTCCTCTATGGCACAATGAGACCAAAATAGAGCTTTCTGACTTTAAACAACAGAGATAGTGTGGCACATACACAGGGATGGCTAAAAAGGAATAAATAATGCTTACTGTAAAGTAGAGCTGTCAAAGCTTACTTCGCTACCTGCGAGCGTTGGCTTGTCAGAAAAAAGGCATGGCTGGTTGAGCCGAACATTTCCACAAGGCATTTTCTAAAAAACATGTCTCACTGCATGTTGTGAATGAAGGCTGTGTATGGCACCTGTACAGCACTGGCGTAAACAGGGGTCAAAACATTTTATAGGCGATTAATGAAAAATGTGTCTGGATCAGCTCTGACACTTTTTCGTCAGACCAGACTGAGCTATCTCAAATGATATGATTCTCATGGTGCTGAACAACCAGAAACCACGATGAACAGAAATGGGAATTCTATCTTGGGTGCTACCAATAAAGAGCAAGTCCCAGTCCAGCTTGGGTGGTGGTGTAAATATTTACAAGCTACAAAACAACAATCAAAACTAGCTAGGAATTTCCTTTTAACCGGTTTTAGTTTAAAGCTAGCTTTTCCACAACCGCTGAGACATTTTATGTAGGTGATTAAGCACCGCTCGCATCGCTCTGTTAAAAGAGAATGAAAAAAGGACAGTATTTTTGAATGATTACAGAGCTTTGACAGGAAATAGGCAAGCAGGGGACAGAGATTTTATTGGCTATAGGCTGCCAAAATGACAAAACACAAATTTCCGCACAAGAGATATGATGTACTTTGTGAAATTCATTATGGCGTTTATCTTATTAGGAGTCCTTCGACAACTAGGAGCAAAACACCTCCGTAAAGAATCAGTGATCCATCACCAGACAGGAGGCATGACGTGTCTATAATCTGCCTTGTGTAGAACAACAAGCATGAGCCTCTTCAGACTTCTTTGTCCTCTTCTAAAGGGATGCATGTAAAAGTGCTAAGAGGAGAGGATCGGCCACAATACTGCAGATTTAGTCTGCTTCTGTGGTACTAAAGAGTCAAATTAACTGTATGAGAATCATGATGTATATTAGCTGCTTTGCATCAATGGTGTTTAGCATTTTTTTTTACCTGTAAATCAATACATGGTTAGGGTTATTATGACGTCTACTCATAACAATATACATACAATTAGCATATTAAAAGGCTAGAAATATCAGTTGGTTTCACAGACATGGTTACTGGATGTACTATTCAAAAACTAATACGTTTTACTACACTGTCGCTGTTACACAAAAACCTTGTATCTCCAAAATGGCAACATTACAGAAGAAGGAAAAACTCAATGGAAGGACCTAATATTTCCTGTAAATTTCTAGCAGGACAGAGGACTGATAAACAAGTCTCGAAATGTCCAGGTTTTCCAGATTTTTCAAGGATGAGTGGGAGCCCTGAGCGAAAGTGAATGACCTCTTGCTTATAGTACTCATAAACTAATCGCCTGACATTGGGACACCTATGGGAGATCAGAAAGACTCACTTTTGCCGACACTTGTATTGAGTGGGTCTCAACAGCAGCAGCAATTTATGCTGTTTGTTAGTTAATTCACCAAAACCAAAAAGCAATTCTTTTCTCCTTTACCAAATATATCTATCCAGTAGATCTCAAAATAATCCGTGTCATAATCAATTATGCTAATCCGCAACATACCGCCTTCATTGTCTCCTGGGCAAGTGAACAACATCAAATTAAGTAAATCAGTAAATAAATAAATATACAGAATAAGACCCAGGAAAGTAATGTGAGTACATAAAAAGTGAAGAAAGCTAATCAGCAGAACAGAGGAGTAATAACAAATGAGGCGCTCAATGTACTGTTTCTATATCTTCTCTGGTCTTATCCTGCTTATGTTGGGATGAATAAGATTCTTAATCTTCTTATAAGTGAGCAAAGTGGCAAAATTAAGCTTCTACGGTGTTAAGCTCCACTGTTCAGTTTTTACAGTAACAGATGGCTCTGTGTCCAGTCTGAAACTGATGGAACTACAGAAACAGCAATGGACAATGGGTATTTGTTACATCTCAAACAAAACAAAACAAACTAATATATATATATATATATATATATATATATATATATATATATATATATATATATATATATACACACACACACACACACACATACATACAGAAATATTACAATAAACTTTCCCACCGTTCGTTTTTGCTACTGCTGACAGGGAGACAGTACCACAGAATGAAGTCCTGAACTGAGACAGGTTCTTTCTTCAGGCTATAAGCCTGCTGAATAAGTAGTGGATACTGAATACATTGGCATGCGCCCTGCACTCACACAACATACCTCGAACTCACACGGACAATCTCATCCTCTCCCTATGCGACCTCTAAGTCAGTCTCCTCGGAGGTCAACAATAGCAACATGGAACGTACAGTTTGCTGTGTATTGCACACTACCTACATACCGACACCACACTTATCTCTGCACTGTGAAAATACAGTGTCTACTCAGGGATTACGTTTATTGGACATGCTCTCTCCCAGCACATCATAGTGTGTCCTGCGGTGTTGTAGAAACCAAGCCTGGTCATGGTCCTGGCTTCGTCTCAGTAAAGATAAAAAGCTCTCAGAAATTCTCAAGATCAGTCAGGTCCAAGGCCTGCTTTATTTTCTGTTTTTGCTTGTTCCCATAACACATTTTAGCATCAAATCATTTTTACTTGATAGCCGATATTAGGTCTGGAATAACTAGCTTTAGCAGCACACATTAAAATGTAAGAGCAGTGAAACAGGTAAAGTTCAAAAACCAAAAAAAAAAAAACACAAAGTAGGCTCCAAGAGTTTCGCCTTCTATATTTGTTTATTGTAAGAACACTGGTGCATTCTGGTACACTTTAAGACTAAACTACAGGGATACATGCTGCTGATTCAAATCAAATGATCTATATATATTCAAAAATCTCTTTTTGATAACCTGCATCTATTGAAACTAAGGCTGTCTAAAAACTTTGCTTATTATTTGTGCTTTACTAGTTCTATAAAGACAAGTAGTGCTTGGACCCCGGTGATTGCCACTTGCAACCTAATTTGAATGCTGCATTCTTACAGCAGTTATGACAGACCAATCAACATGTTCTTCATCAATCTGCCTATTCTCTCTGACCATTTCTTCACCTTCACAAAGCAAGGCTCTTTTTCACACTGTGATAATGTTACCTTCATTCTGACTGAAAAAATTATCTATGGATTGAGGAATAATGACATGCGTTTCTGCTTTGCAGTTTGGAGGAGAAAATGGATCCTTCCTTAGAATTCTGTGCTGGTAATGGACAATCAGGATTCACATGAATAGGATGTTCATCATTTACAAAGAGGAATTGGTCCAAAAAAGTTGAGTTGGCTATATTCTTGACAGGGGGATAAGGGAAAAAACAATGCCATACAGAGACACAACATACAAACAAGTGCAGAGCAGCAAAATAGTCCCAGTTGAGTTATTAGATTACATGTGTCCTGTTCTTCATATTACTACCGTCTTACCTGAAGATAGGAATAATTGCAGAGTGGATGGAGAAAACTGCATTACTGCTTTATTGGTATATGAAGGTTCTGAAAGCAATTGTTGCCCCATTCTATGCCTGTCTAAAGCCTATATGTCATTTTGGCATAGCATCTTACTGTAAAAGCACACATTTCATTACTTTAAAACACATTTTCCATTAAATGGATGACAAACTTATGAGAACCATAATTTTTATTCATGGTTTGAATGTTTTGGTTCATTATTTCTTTCGAATTCTTATTGGACTCATTTCACGTTGATAATGTTGATGTTTAATTATAATTGCAGCCCTAATACAGACCTCCACCTCCCTGTTTTGCTACGCAATGCCCGTGAAAGATTGTACTGAACAATTCCACATCACTGACTGACAGGTAGGCCTATTTTTCAAATGACAAGCTCTTTTTTCCCCCCATATTCATTTTCTTTTCAGTGCCTGCGGAGTGTGATAGCAAGCTACACGCAATAACCAACTCTGTGAAGTGAACTGTGAAATTTCTGCCATTCAACAGCAAAATGAACACAGCGGTATTACAACACCCTATTATTTTCAATATTTGAATACCTAATTTGTCAAAAATTAGACACCGACATGTTTTAATACTCCTTCAAATCCCTAATTCACGTCACTGACAGTCAACAAATATTACACCACGCCCGAAACATTAAATTAACATAATGCAGCAAAGCCAGCAAAACAACGATAGTGTTTAGGGGATAGATTCCAGAAGAGGGTTGTGTCATATTTCTAGTAACTGGGGCAACAGATGGTGGAGAGGCACCTTTTCTCACACCAGCCACGGGCGGTCATAATTTTTAACAGTCACACCAGAATTTGGCTGCTCGTTCAAAAGGTACACGGAGAGGAAAGCCATTTTTAGGAGATCCAGCACTTTTCTATGCAGTGAACAGCATCTTTTTTTAACCAGGAAATCCCACCCTGCACGTTTGTGGAATCCCCACTCCTCACCCTCCTCTCTCCTCCTCTCTCCTCCCCTCCGATCTGTATGTTTACCGAGCTTCGTTCTGAGCGTGAGCTCATCACCCCCCTCTGAATGCAGGAAAATGAGAGTGAAGATCAAAGACAGCAGAGCTGCAGCAGCATCAGATGATACCTCAGTTCTTAAAAAGCTGCTTTAGTCCGAAACTGGACTTCAGTCTGAAAGGAAATGTCAGTTAAAAAACATTAGGCGTGTTTTTGAGCTTTTTAAAGAAATGGCCATTTAATCTGATTTAATCTGAAACAAGCTAGTTTTTCAAGATCTGCTTCTCTAGTTTAGCAGCTGAAGCTGTAAAGGCCTGACCATTTTTATATGTATACATGCCCACACAATTCAAATCAGCCTGATCAAACCACACCCAGGGCTTCAGGGGGAAGACCTTTCCAAGTCCCAGTGGAAAAAGAAAGGCATATGGGCGGTGTATGGGTGTGGTCCAAATATTTTAATGAGTTCGGCAACCCGCTGTCCAAGACTCCTACTCTGCTACACACAGAACTAAGAACAACAGCATGAACAGAGAGAAATGAGTGAGGGAAATCAGGGTCTACATAATATGCAGGTGGTTTTGTAGACCCTTACTGCCATTAGCCCCCCCCCCCCCCCATTATCCATCTCTCATACTACCCTACCCACACCCCTTCTCCACATAGCTCCTATCAAACACACCCCCTACCCACCCCATCACCCCTATCAAATCACACAAGACTAGTTTGAGGTCTTCTCTGCATTCTACAGAAAAGGACTATTAGGGTGACTGTTGCCTTCCAGTGTTTGTTAGCTACATTAGCCTCTTGCTCCAGTGCAAAACGTTCAACACCAAACATGGTTACCTGGATTAACTACATCTCAGATAAGTGGAAAATCATTCCATTAAGCTGTATAGGGTCATGTGTAAAAGTTTTACATTTTAAAGTTTATTTATTTTGTAAATTACGTAATTAATTAAGTAAACTAATCCTCCACAGTGAACAGACTTAAATGCTACATTGTTCTGCAAACCTAAAAGCCCAATTATTATTTGCAGACTTTATTCTCGAAAAAATAAAACATCATAAAATGATTTGCCATGAATTTTGTAGAAAATTGTAGTACATTTAAGGTTTTATTATTTTTTTCAATTTGCTAAAGTAAGCCAATAAACAGCAATCGACAGCTAAAGTTTATAACATATTTTCTGTAGAGGATTTGCCAACTTATTTTCTCAACAAAAAAACAAACAAAACACACACACACACACACAATTTGGCCAGGGATGTCCAATCCTTTGCACACAACAGTATATTCTCTGGAGATTTCCTCATGATTACTCATGCCAGTGCTATCCTACTCTCCTCTGATGCTGCTTGAAACCAGTTATATAGATAGTTATGTAAAGTTATCCAACGCATTTCAAACAGCGTGGGAGTTTTACAGAAACCTCCGGTACTCTCTCTGCTTTCCACTATGCAGGTGGGCTTTAGCCTCCTCAAAGAAACGATTCATCACCTAAAACAAAAGCCAGGAACAATTTGTCAAACCCATCAGTCCCTGTGCAATAACGGCCACTGAGTAACAGAGAAGAACCGTATTTCTATCTTCATTAGTATGGGCTAGGCAGTGGATTTGTCACGAGGCCACATGTGATCACGTTGCTGAGGATGAAAAAAATAAATAAATAGACGAAGTGACCCTGTTCAGTCATCAAGTATTTACAGAGCAGCGGGCTGAGGGCAGCCAAGCAGAACGAGTAATGCAGCCGTGTCCTCGTCAAGCTGTGTTCTTGCAGTCGCTGCAGTAGCCTGACGTAGCAGATTTACTGGCGTTACACCTAGAGGGACCTTCCTGACTGAACGCCACGTAATACAGCGGCGGTCCTCATGTCCATACCATAAAAAAATATATAATATTAAAACAAAAAATGAAAAAAAAAAAAAACTTATCTTTAACAGATATTTAGTTATTAGACTAAAAGCTGATTCCACAAACCCACTCCTTTAGTATACCACCAGTATCGCTTGTCACTCATCCCTTTGTCTTGACTCTCGATACGGAGACATCACTTTCATTGCCTGAAATGGCCCGGCTGTCAGTAACTGTTTGCCTCATGCTCCGTATGTAACATCCGTACTAATACAAAGACAACGCAGTGGGGTCCGTGACACATCCGGCTTCTGTTGGCCAAGTAAGCATGAAGCCTTTCAGGCAGTGGAGGTCACTGAGTCATACTGGACTCTACACCCTACGGGGGATGGAGAGAGAGGGAGAGAGAGAAGAGACAGAGAGAGCACAAAAGAAACAAAAGAATTACGTAAAAAAAAAAGAGGTCAGAGCTGGGCCTCTTCTGCTCTCGCACAGTCAGTACTATCAGGCAATAAAAGGAAAGCCACAATCCAACATTGTGCAGAATGACACTGGAACAGCAGATTAGAGCTGTCATGAATACTCATATACTCAGCGTGCATGATGGTAATGTATATTTCATTTTTTTCCCTGATCTCTTTTACAGTATGAAACATCCTGATGGACAAACCCATTTATATAAAGACTGAGTGCAGCTACTTCACAATATGATACATATTGATACCATGATACTAAGTATGTCCTGATTCGATCCAGGGATATTTTTTATGGATCAGGTCTCAGGTATATTCAGTGTATTCAGTATACTCAGTCTCAGGTATATAGCTAATCCAGTTCCGATTCTTTGTATGTAAAATGTGAGAACCCAGATATTTTGATATGATATATCCCACTATCCACCTAGAAAGAGTAGAGAACATGGTTGGAATCATAGGAACAGCTCGGTCGTGGGTTAAATCCTACTTAACTGAACGTTATTAGTTCATAAAGGTAAAAGATGTATCTTCAAATTATTCAATAATTGCAAGATATGGAATTCTGCAAGGCTCTATTTTAGGACCGTTATTACTTACATTTTACATGTTATAAGCAAGCATGGCATTAACTACCATTGTTATGCAGATGATACACAACTACACATATCAGCCAAAAAAAGATGTTAAATGCTGGATGTTATACAACTTCCTCCTTCTAAACGGTGACAAATCCCTACATGATGCAAAAATATTCGTACATGCTTTTATTACCTCAAAGCTAGACTATTGCAATGCACTACTGTCAGGATGTTTTAGCAGGAACCTCAGTAAACCCGTTTAAAAGGCCGCAGCCAGGGTCCTTACTAAAACTAGTCCAGTCCAGTTCTGTCAGCACTGCATTTGCTTCCAGTTAAATAAATAATGGATAGAAAATTCTTTGACATACAAAGCCCGACACGGCCTCACTCCTGAGAACCTGCAAGATCTCATTTTCTCTTATGAACCATCACGATTACCTAGAGCACAGGCTGCTGCTTCTTACTAGTTCCCAGAATCCAGACGACTTCAGCAGGGGAAAGTGCCTTTTCTTGTAAATAACTGAAATAACCTTCCAGATGATGTTCGGGATTCAGACACAGTCTGACGCTTCAAGTCTAGGCTGAAAACTCATTTGTTTAGTTTAGCTTCTGGTAATGAATGTTTCCCTTTAGATAAAGGTGGCAGATCCAGGGGTTCATGGACAAGGGACTGTTGCAAACTGAGACGCTGGTGCTGTCTTCCTGTCGCCCTGGTACTGTCTACTAGCCGGTTGTTCCGCATCTTTGCTGATTTTAAAGCATCACTGAACAAATTTAAGAGGATATTAAACACAGGAACAAGTCCAGATTGTCACATTATGTAAATAGTCTAATAAAAAATAGATTTTACAGTATTAGATGACAGCATATCTTACCTAAATTGTCTCAGATAGAACATAGGAGCTGATATAATACAAGCAAAAACACTTTGTCCCTAAATATCATAAATGGAAGGTTGTATCAGCCCAAAGTTATTTCTCTAACTGAGACCCAAACCTGAGATCCAATCAGATCATAAGACACTGCTGTTAATCATTCAAACACTAAATGGAAATACAGACCTTACACATGGGGTGTACACATAGTGTTTTATTCCACTCCTTGTTCTGATAAAACGCCAGCCTGAGTGCACAGAAAATTACAGAAGCCCTGCCCGATGCAGTGCATTCCCACAACTGCCTAGAAAGGTTCATGTAACATCCCACCTCTCCCTCAATGGGTATCGGTATTGCAATTGGTTGACTGTGATTGTGCCGAAAGGCAATCAGCAATCGGTATTGGCCCCAACACACTCACCAGTCCAGTTCCACTATAAAATGAAATTATAGCAAATACACTATGTAATACATAGTAATAATGTTCAGGAAGCTTCTAAAAAAAATACTGATGTGGTTCACTCTGGGGTTCTTGTCAGATCACAAAGGCAGCAGCACAGGCAGCGGTCAGTTTGTGGGCATGTGTGTTTGAAAAAACTGTCAACATCTAAACATTCACACACAGACCACACACAGTGACAATCACGTAGCATTAAACATCACTACAGCATGAAGCAGCGCTAGAAAAACATAGCCAAAGTGCTATGCTAAATGTAAACGCACTGCATCCATGAATACGGTCTGTGAAAGTGAAACGAACTCGAGCAAACGACTCTTCTGGTTCAGGTATGGTTGCTGATTCTCTGTGAATTCCAGACACTGTATGGATTTGTTCAGTCCCAACAGCAGCTCACTTGATTTACTTTCATTTAGATTAGATAAACTTGGCACTGGATGGAAACCGGACATAGTGGGTCTTCTCAAGGAGAGATTTAGAAAGGGTTAAGATACACACACATACATGAAATTACAATGTATTGTAGATTTGTTTGTTCGATACTGCTTACTGCCCAGTTAGCTTCACCTTTAGCCATGTTTATCTTATTGTTTTGGAATTTCTGAAAGGTGAGGCATTATTATATGCACTGTTAATGTTTGTACTTTTTTTAATAGAAAAAATAATTGGTAGAAAAACAAATATAAACAGTGACAGTCATATAATAAACAAATCCAAAATAATTAAGTACAGAAAGTGCAAAGTCATATATTTTTTTTAAATACTTCTATTGTAGGGTTAAATGTTCTTGTCTTTGCTAGCAAATGGGCACTCAAAGTTACACAGGTCTATTAGTTAATTAATGACACCAGGGGCTCCCAAAGTATTTCAGTCCACATCCACAAATCAATAGTCAGCAAATCGAGTGGTGCCTTAAAAACGACAGCGACCCCCTCCAGTTAGCCATTAATTAGGAATGATTTTTACTCAAACTTAATACACTGGAAATAATAGGATAAGTGAGCTTACTGCCTGTCCCAACACAAACAACTTTTCAAAGGCTGAGGGGGGCTAATTAAGTCGCGCACCCATCTCCAATCTCTCACCCAGCCTTAAGAGTATTTTGCAGCAGGCGGAATCCGAATCCAGCTTCCCCGCAGTCAATTTAGGTCAGTATAATCAAATGTTTGTAAAAGCTTTCTGCAGGAGGTGCATGTTGGCTATCTGCATAAGGCATTCAAATCCAATATTATACCGCCATGAACTGCTGATGGAATTTCTTGTGAATAAGATTTGCACCTAATGCGGCACGGCTGGCTCGTTTGTTTATTAAACTGATCGCTTGTCGCGGCGTTAATCAGGCAATCGACTGTGAAAGCCAATTACAACTGCATAACTAGCTAAGATAAGCGTGAACAACAAATTACAACAAATGATATTTTAAATCTATGTACCGATTCTGCTGGAGGCCAGCTAGCAGAACAATCATGAAAAACAGATCATAATCACCATGTGTTTCCAGAGCCTTGCTGAGCCAACATCGATACACAAGGTGCATAACTTTCCTCCTGTTTGTTTGGTGATTATAGACAGACCCATTTGCTAAACTCAGTGTCTGGTGACTAACTTGCGTTGATGGATATTCAGGAGTAGCCTAATAATGATGCTCATGATGTGTGATGGGAGGGCCACTAAGCAGCAAGGCAATGCAAAACATTTCCAGTAAATAGATGGTAAGCACCTCTACATGCACTTAAAGTGGGTGGCATTTAAAAGCTCAGTGTGCAAGAGCCTTTAAGGCTGTTAATAATGTCCATGGTTGACCCATAATGTAGCACAACAATGGCAATCATCCCACGATATTTCATCATGATATCAACAGCAGATTCATTACTACGGCTGTTAGTGACTCTCTAGTGTTACCAATATACAGCTACATATAATTTACAGACAATACACAATACACAGAGAACAATAGTAAACACAGTATACACAGACTATACCAGGACATTTCTGTACAGTGTGCTTTACAGTGTTATTGTTATTCACAGAACAGCAGTAAGCGACACTATACAGAATAAAGCACAGCAGTGTGAACATTAAATGAGTAATGGTGCAGTAGTGCAGTAACTGTAGGATACCAGTGATGATAGTTTATCAGTAGTATCTATGGCCTGTAGCTGATGATGGTGATCAGCTGCTGAGGAAGGTGATGGCCTGAGGGTAATCATCACTCCCGAGAAGGCAGTTCCACATGCTCCAAAGCCCAATGCTGAGGGGCTTTATACCCCTCTTAGCGACACTTGCCTTTACGAACAGTGACCTTTGGCTGCTGTGCAGCTTCTTCCGTTCTATCGGCAGTGTGTTTCTATGGAGCTTACATGAGTTGCGAATGTATCTGAATACCTGTATTAGAAGAGTGTGCATCTTAACGTACCTAAAGAGCTGACATAATGTGTATGGTATTGTAGTCCGACAACCAATTCCATTTGCACTGGTGTTGACCAATACACTTAAAAAGACAGCTAGAAAAGCAAGTAGAAGTACTCATTTTAAAACTTCTCTACTCCATGAAGTGTAATAAAATTTAACAAGCAAGCCCACAGCAAAGGCAGAGCATCCCTCCTCTAGAAATACTGTATCCACTACCTTGAAAACAAGAGCTGAAGTGAAGAAACACACTCCTTATAAGCACATATTAGATTGTAGCTAACATATTCCATTAACAGGTTAATGGAAACATCATCATTTAATGTTAACGTAATAACAAACGTTCACCCACTTCGGTATCATTTGCTGTATCATTTGTTTAAAACTAACATCACTGGGTCATATCATACTGAATATAGTTTTGTGAAAGGTTACACCTCTAATGTCAAAACCAAGTCAAATAACAGAGCACAGAGCACTGCAGAGCTGGGTTCCTACAGCACTGAGATGAGAAAAAGCTACAAGGAGTCCATTTACAGAGAAAGTTGTTGTAGTGCTGCACAACTAATCAGTGACACTGATAACAGTGATAATAAAAAAACTATTAGCAACAATTGTCTAAAACGATTAGTGTGCAATATCATTTCCGGTTACAGCTCACAGATAGCGGAGGCTGTACCTGTGGAAAGTGGTTCATGATGTAAGTCTTCTAAAGCACTGGAGCACTTTATATTGAAGTCTTGTAGGTAGACAGTTAAAAGGAAGGTGAACTTGTCTGGCGCAGGAGCAAAACAGTGGTCCACAAACAGCTTTCTAGTTTATATAATGTGCATCTCTGCAGTAACGTATATTTATGACGTCCTGTTTTATATAACGTGTATGCAGTACTTTTCTACACCTTCTAAAAACATTGGCACTAAGGACTGTGGAAACCCTGAGCCTCGTAATGTTACATTGCTTTGAAAATCTGGAAGGTCCCGTAACCAACGGCCAGTTAACTCAGTAATTCCCTTTTTTTTGTTGAGGATCACTATGAGTTTTGTCAGATGTAATGAATGTGCTCGTAGTCCTTGAACCTCCCTGACAAAGGGATGTCACTATTAAGTCCTTGAGTAATCTACAAAATATGTTGGTGATTAATCTTTAAAAAGAATCATATCCAATCAAATAGAATTTATATTCTAAACAAAATAAGCCCAAAGTGAAGCATCTGACCTTCCCATAGAAGAGTAAATGTTGTTTGAGTAATTAAACTCAACATTGAACCAAACACAGAGCCATTTCTTAACTGCCATATATATATATATATATATATATATATATATATATAACATGATATATTTAGGATATGTGTTGGACACAGTTCCAGTACGTAAGTGCAGGGTGCAGAGTGTTTGTTTGGGGTAAAGGTGTGATGAGATATTTTGTGTGATGGGTTGGACTGACACATTTGACACAACTGGCTGTTCAGCAACCTGATGGCCTGATAGTTCTGGTCTTCATGCTTCTGTACCCCCTGCCGCCAACAACTCTAACAACTCTCAAAATATGGATCATATGATCTGACCAGCTCTCAGGATCGGCTAAATTTATAATGAAAATGATACATGATCAATCTGATCAATCCTTCCATCCCTTCAAAATTGTCCATTCACCCGCAGCTCCACAAACACGCAAACAAAGTAATAGTTAAGCATAGGATACAAACATTACCTTACTAAAACTGCAACCTAGACTCCATATAAGACAGTAAAACTAACTGGGATGTCACAACAAGAGCCACAATCAGTGAGAAAACTGTAAACATGTACAAGCAACCCCCTATCTCACACTCAGCAATCATTCCACACAAAATCCTGCAATAATGCACATACTCGTACACACACAAGACAAGAAATAAGCACAAAATGCCTTGGACAGGGAGCACTCTGGAGATTCTTAGTGCTGGGCTGTCAAGACTGTCAGGATTGACACTAAAAAGCAGGACGTACACACCAGGGTAAAAATTAGCAGCCATACTTTAATCCAACACAACATATCCAAGAAATAATCCAAGGTCAAAAACCCACCGAACAGGGAAGTACAGGAAAACCAGTAATCAGAAATCCAACAAAGCACAGAACCGGGTCGATACCAGAACAGCTACACAGAAACAAAACAACTCAGAAATTCAATATGGGCATTAGAGACTGCAAACTCAGATGGAACCTGCTGAAGGAAAGGCAACAGGCCCAGTAAGTCTCAGCTGGGAAAGAGGTGCCTGTGATGAAGGGGCGGAGGTCGTGATCAGTGGGCCGGCAAAGCAGAGCGCTGGAGCATAGAAGGGGGTGTTGGTGAGGGTGTGACACAGACTGCTTCATGCCATGCCAGAGGTGTTTTGAGGGAGGAAGTACGTTTGGGAAACTCTCGACACTGTACAATAATTCATGTACATTAGGGGTGTGTAGTATACTGGTGAGAAACCAAAGACTTAATTACTCAGTTATGGGCAGACTGATGTATTGGTCTAGTGAATCGGACTGGGGATGGTCCAGATATTTTTTATGGATGAGGTATTCAGTTCCGATCCCTTGTTTTTACCACTGTGTTCTGTCATATACACTCAAGTGTCCTCAGGTGCCATTAACACAGAAATCACTCTATTTTCTGTCCTGTTTTTGCCCATGATGCCTAAACAATGTGAGGAAATACACTCCCACCACATCTTTACTTTTGCATTATGGCTGGCTAGAAACAAAACAATCATAGAAAAAAATCACTCTGCACACTCTTAGACCCCTAACCCTGGTGTCAGTGTCACAGTCAGTACATTTTATATCAAATACCTTACTTACAACAGCACTAATCTAATCATTTTGAATATAAAAACATCATTCCAGCATTCTGTATTGTGTATTCTGTATGTTTTGTTTGAATATAATGTTAGTCTTAATATTTAACAATAGCTGGTTTTAAATATGTTTTAAGTTGGCATTGGTTACTCCTAAGCTCATGTAAAGAGAGTAACACTTTAGTTTGTATAGCTTGTATATTTAGTTAGCTGGTATAAATTCCAGTTCTAACTCACTGTAAACAGGCTTTTTGACATGAGCAAGGATACTGTATAATACTATGTATAATGTTGGCAGTGATGCACGATTATACCAGTGTGGGCAGGGATTACACCAAGTGGGCAGTCTTACTATGGCATTATTTCATTATGCATTTTAGGAATGTGTCTTCTTTTATCATCCGACAGGGCTA
The DNA here is from genome assembly GCF_030463535.1 of Salminus brasiliensis. Lineage (NCBI taxonomy): Eukaryota > Metazoa > Chordata > Actinopteri > Characiformes > Bryconidae > Salminus > Salminus brasiliensis. The sequence continues at coordinate 21,221,728 of NC_132888.1, forward strand.
GGGGGTGAATGTGGCCAGGAAAATGTCAGAATGCTTGAACAAGCTTGGAGCAGAGACATTTAGAAAATGGAAAGTATTTATCTTGAATTACACACCCAAAAAAATGTTTTTCTAAGGTTCTTCAGTAAAGACAAAAGCTCTGTACAGAACCATGACATCTCAATGCTGGGGGGCTTTATGCCCCTCTAGCCCTTGCCTAGTATTAAGTATGGCGCTAATAGTTTCATGTTTATCAACTACATAAAGTCTACAGAGATTAGTCAAGCTCAGTGTTTGTGCATTTGCACATCTGTGTCAGCAATGGGTGCATTTCATAGTGTATTTATGAATTACCATTAAAAATGTCTCACAAAGGATCTAAAAAGAAACAAAATGTATAATACTGTCACTGCAAGAAAGGGTAACGCAACAGTGGCCAGTATTTTACACACACACACACACACACACAATATAGAGACAGAGGAATAAAAGCATTGTAGGCCAACTTGGTTGGTTGGTTTCTTATTCAGCAGTTTCTGATTCTGTTGCACTTACACACACAGCAGTTATATTCTGGCTGCTGTACAGAAACAAGAATAAAAACATAGGTAACTTTTGCACCATTTAAGGTAGAATAGAAAGATACAAAGTATAAGATAACAATTATATTTCACACAAAGCTATAAATACTCTCGATGAGCATTCTCAAAAAAGAGAAAGATACTGGTGGGTTGCCCAGGTCAAGATTTTGGAGTGGTGCTCTTGTTTTAAATATTTAAAAAAATCTGTTTTAATATTTAAGATGTGCCACAAAATAAGCATCTACCAATGTTATGTTCAATATATATTTATACATTAATGCAGTTTAGAGGGCGTATCAGATTGCAGAAAGATTGGCAGTGGCATCACCATGGAAACATAAACAACCTCTGCGTCAGTAGCAGTGCCAGTGCTGTAAAAGTGTATCTAAAAAGCAAGTTAACCCTTTCGCAAGTGAGTGCTGGCTCTCTGTAGCACTCTGCCCAGAGAGAGCTCTTTTGGCACAGCGCAGCAGCAGTTCTAAAATTTGACCGTTACTCAGAAGCTCAGCTGTACATCATCTGTAGAACAGTGCGGGGAATCAACAGGCAAGAACTGTGTAGACTAGGGATGCACCGATCTGGCTTTTTCAGTTCTGATACCGATACAGATACATAATCTTTGCAAATCAGTTGATATCCAATACCGATCAAATATTGTTGAATTAATAAACTGTATACCTCACCATGTGGGAGAGACTTAAGGCATCAGGATTGACTTAAACATTACTTTACAAACTTTGTAAAACAAAATATAACAAATTAACACATAGATATAAATGTACCAAACTGCTATTTCTTTGTCACTAAAATAAACAATTGTGCAGAACCTTGCCTCAACATCAAATTCAAAATAAAAAAGTCAAACTTCTTAAAATATATTCAAATACATAAAATGCATCAGCCAAAACTGAAAGTAAGTAGCTCATTGTTTTTTAAAATAGCGTAATTCAAAGTAAAATCTAGCAGCTGAACCTGAGAATAAATAAGAAACTTGGTCAAATATACAAGCAGCAATCAAAAATTGCAAACATCTAAACATTCAGTGCAGTCTCACACCAACCAATTAAAGTGAAAGGATCTGTTCCATGGATCGGGCCTAATTATCTGATACCCAACCCAGCTAATTTTGTTAATATCGGGACCGATATCTGATCCTAATGTTGGATTGGTGCATCTCCAGTGTAGACAAGATCAAATCATAAATCTGGTGCTAAATTTTATTATCCTAGCTGTTTTTTGAATGTTTTAATAAAGTGATGACACTTCAGGATCCCAAAGCATGTATTGACTGGATCTGACGGATATAAAATTATTTATTATTTATACAATTAGAAAGAAATAAACAATAAACATTAACTGTGCTCTATTCTCTCAATATGAAGCTAAATGCCCACCGTAAAACAGCGCCGCAATAACATTCATCCCCCAGTGAGTTCTGTTTAGGGTGGGAACTGAAAATTCCAGTAAGAGGCTGGAGAATAACTCCAGCGTTGTTGTTGCAGCCGTGCTTGTTTAGAGTGAGGGGTAAGCAATACAGCCAAAATTCACAATACACCATTCATTTCACACCATTCAGTTTTATTGGATTGTGTTTGTTGGAAAAAAACATAAATTTGTTCCATATCTAAAGAAAAAGGTGGACAAAAAATCTGCCCGTTAGGATCCCCTCCTACACTAGCTCTCCTCTCCTTAAGCCTCACTGTCACCGTGATGACTGTTTCAGCTTCCTTTCAAAAGGTGACATACCACACTGCACTGCCGCAGATGTAGCCAACACAGCCAAGCACTGTTATGCCTAAAGAGTGAGCTCTTTGTCATGTTAATGTTTTGAGTTTTCTGCCCCTGCAGCAGAGCAGGCACTGGGCAGGAGAACTCACTGCTGTAGCAGCTCGCTCCAAAGTGAGCCTTTAGGGCAATGGTAAAGTTACTGACTGCTGCTGGTCAACAAATTTAAAAGTTGCCTGCAGCTGGGCAGTTGTACGGCCTACATTAATGCACCTTTTTAGCTTTGATATCTGACTAGGCAACATTACAAGCACACTGTTCCCTTTCTTATTTCAGGAATGCAAATGTCTATACTCAGATAGCAGGCATGTTTTCCCTACATTCAAGGCAAAGCCACAAGAATACTACAAGTTGTTCTTTTTAGTTATGACACTATTATTTCCTCTTCCAAAAGTAGTGCTTTTCCTGTAGCACTGAACGTGCCATCTGGTCTTAACGTCAAAGGTTAGGCCACGCAGAAGAGATATACCCCTGAGAATCGCTTTGTGAAGCAGGACGCCTCATAGAAACACACAGCGCTCGCCCCCAGAGACTCCCGTTGCACGTGACGTTCACTCCTCTCCGTCAGGTCATGCCCAGATAGAAAGACATGCCTATCATCACATGGCCTCTACACCCTTACTTGTGAAGACAAATGACGAAACTCAATCACCACTCTTTTCATTAGGGAGGGATGAAAAGTCACTTGTGACAAAGTGAGTTTTTCTTATGTTAAATCACAATCCAAGGCCAATGACTCTTTTCAAGAGGCCTGTGAAGCATTTTTGCTCATATATGTAATTATGTATTCTACTTCATTCCTTGCTACGACTAAATAGGAGTGCTTAAAAGTCAGCCTGTTGCCAAAGGCGGATACTTAAGGATGGGAATGAGAGGACAGCAATGGTGGAGGTGTAACTGTACTATTCTACTTTACTGAAGGTACTCTAGCTTATGTCAGCCTGGTTCCGAAACGTGCATTCCTACTTAATTAAGACAAATTAAAGCAAATCTTAAATTTAACATGTGACTGTAGGTTTCCTTTTTAGGTGGTGTTAAGAGACAAAACCATTCCATAGCTCAGCAGTTTAGCAGTACACAGAGGAATACATTTAAAAAAAAATGTTTAATCAGTGTAAATAATCAAGGAAAACATTAGTTTCTCATGTGAGATGAGTAACAGAGACTTCCTCTTGAGACAAGATAATGAGCGATCACTACTACCCAGTACAGTGTTGGATGCTGATGAAGACTTATTGTCTTCTACGCAAGGTCTTCCTTAGTGTGAGTTTTTCAGACACATCTTTTTTCACTGTTTCCTTTTATAGATACAGTGGCAAAAGATCTTCTAAGATTTAGCAGGCTCTGAAGTGGCGTTACACTGTTCTACTGTGCGGCACTACCTGTGCAGTCACAAATGTGACCTTCTTGAAAGAATCATCAGAGGAAAACCTTCCCTGCATCCTCACCACAAAGTTTACTATCATAAGTTGTTACAGTCCTGTGGACCAATGAAGATACAACTGAACTATTTGGCCACAATGAGCAACAGTATGTTTGGAGAAAAAGGACACTGCTCCAACTGTTTAGCACAGGGTGGATCGATGCTTTGGTCTTGTGTTGCAGCCAGTGGCATGGGAAACATCTTCCTTGTAAAGTAATTCAATTAAATCAATTAAATCCTGGCAAATACACAATGGAGCACTTCAGGAGGCACTAGCTGAAGGTTCTGCCATGGCCCACACAGGGCCCCAACCTAAACATCATTGAAAAACTATGAATAGCAAAGAATTTAAAGACTCTTAAACTGCTACAAAGCGAGTTACAAGTTGTGATACTTGCCAAATAGGGGTTGTTTCTAAGTACTGACCATGCAAAGTGCACAAGCTTTTACAGAAAATGTAAGAGATGGAAACAAATTGTGCCATCTTTAACTTTACGCTTAGCTATTTACAGTCAGACAGTCCATATCATGGGGAAATGAATTACGACTGTAGTGGCTGCATAGAACTACACAAATATCATGAGCAGATAGTGCAGGATTCAAGCTCTTTAAACCATGCTTGTGTTCCAACACCTGTTAATCTGCAACAGAATCATTGGATTTACCCATTACTACAGTCCCACGTTTGCCAACAGGTTCGCTACTAGCAGGCTGATGAGCCACTTTAGCCTTCAGTCCCAAGAGTACTGACTGCATTTAAAAGATATCAGATAGGAGTAATCAATCATGCAATTAATCCACTTAGAGCCTCAAGGGTCAGCAAAGCAAACACCAGTTTGGCTCACAAGATGCACTGTGAGAAGAATCTGAATACCAGATATCATCCACAGCACCAGCTCATGACACTGAGTTGAGTTATAGGACATGTTCTACTGCTGCAACAACATTTTTCAGGTCAGTTCTATGCTCTTGACTGGAATAAGTGGTGTCAGAATACTAGTGGACCTACATGTTTTAATCGATTCAATTATTGTGGACTTGTCATGCTGTCATTGCAAACTGTCTCCAGTAGTAACCACAGCACGCCAAGACATTAGCAACAGCATCTCAGAGGAATTGTCATTCTGTCCATTGAGACTTAATGCGCCAGCAAACAGAGCACAGCTGAACTGAAAACACATGGATGTATGGCTCTACAGCTCTAGTGAAGCTCAGTATGCAGTCGTTCCTGATAGCACTGACAGCAAGGCAGAAATGGAATAATAAAAAATAAAAAAACATTAGTTCCCTCCGAGGGGAACCAATTTTTAACATTACCATTCTTGCATTCTAACATCAACATAATGTTCTCAGTAAAATGAAAAAAAAAAAAGGTTAAGGCCCCACGTTGTCCAGCGGAAGAAAGAGCTGTCACTATGACCAGATTAACCCGGTAATGCTGCTAGCCATCATCAGAGAAGGCTCAATTGGCCTGGTACACAGCGCTTTCCTCTGAGCGCGCTGGTTGTCCTGCACTGTTGCATTGGCAACATTTCATAAAAAGGGGCGCTTGCTGGCTGTGCATGTGCCCGAGGAAGCGTGTGTCGGTCTTCACCCTTCCAGTGTCAGAAGCATTGCAAGTGATAGAGGGAGAACATGTTAATTCTGATGCTCACATACACCAATCAGCCATAGCGTTAAAACCACATGCCTAATATTGTTTATGTCCATCTTCAGCCACCAAAACAGTTCTTCACCTGTCAAGGCACAGGACTGCAGAAGGAATCCTGTGCTATCTGGCACAAGACAACGTTAGCAACAGATCCTTTAAGTCCTGTATCAATGATCCTTGAGTGCTGTGACCCTGTTGTCAGTTCCATGGATCACTTTTAGTAGATAATGACCACTGCATACCGGAAACATCTGACAAGACCTACCATTTTGGAGATGCTCTGACCCAGTTGTCCATCCATCACAACTTGCCAAAGTTTCTCATCTTCTTACGCTTGCCCATTTTTCCTGCATTTTTCCAAGACATGACTAATGACTAATGACCATGACTAATATGTATATGTTTAATAATGAACAGAAACAGTCATTTAGAAAAATCACAGATACTGAAAAGGTTTAGGAAGTTAGGTTAGAATCTAAATGTTTCTATACATTTCTAGTTTGGAGCTGGAAACTGAAGCCGTTAGCTGATAGTTATGTTGTGGGTGTGTGGCAATAGATAAAAATACTGACATTGCAATGCAATGACATACTAATGATAATGATCATATTAATAATGATAATGTAAATCATTAGACAAGGAACATTCAGTTAACCATGATATCTAAAGCAGTACGCTGCACTTCTCCCACCTAACAGATCTAGTCTCATTAGCAGATTAAGCAAATGAATGATCATTTATCTTCACTCAAATTTAGATAGTATCATATTGTGAACCCACTATAGTGAAGGCTTGGTGAAGCGATGTCCTGGTATTTTTATCTTGTATCAACAGTCCAGGCTGGTAGAAGGGGTGTAATGGTTTGAGGAATGGTTTCTTGGCATCAATCAATTATCTCCTCAATGCTACAGCCTGTCTGAGTGTGCATCCTTTCGTGATCACAATTTACCATCTTCTAATGGCTACTTGATGATGCACCATGATGATGCACCATGTCCCAAAGCAAAGGTAACCTCAAACGGATTTCAGTACTTTAACTACTGAATTAGGGAAACAAGCTTCTAGGTATACTGTGCTGTATACCATACTATACTTAACTGAAGGAACTGGTGTCACTGACTCACTTTGGAAGTGGGCAAATCAATGTCTGTAATGGATGATGGATTTTTTGCAGCTGTAATACTGTATATGACTCTATGGGAATAAACTGTTATATGCAATGTATAAAATCTTTCTGATTGTGTTTCGGCTCCTGCCAAAATACCATTCAATTCTGATGTTCATTCTCATTTAACTGGTTCAGAGTGATTCTGCCAAGAGGGTATTCTTGCCTTGTGCCCAATGATTTCTGGACCCACCACAATCCTGACTAGAAACACAGATAACAAGCTGAATGGATGGATGGTTCAGCACGCTGGCTAATGGATGATCCAGTCTAAGTAAAATATGCTATTAGGAAATTGAATTGTGTCAGAGTTCAGCGCCTCTGTGTGAAAGAAAAGCCTAAGTCCAGGAAGCTTAACACAGATTGAGAATATACTGGGTATCTGACTGTCGTCTGTCAGCTTTAAAGGGTGACCATATGGTCAAGCAGGCTTACAGTAACAATACTATGGTCCAGACCACAACTCTATTACATTGGCATCTTTACTGAAGCATGCAGAGCTGTTTTCACTGCTCTAAACCACAGCCACTGGTTCAAACACACCTCTTATTTAAGAAGGATTTCTAAAGCCTTGACCCTCATGGCCGCATCTTCTGCATCGTTTAGAACTCTGCCTGTCTGAACTGTGACTGGAACTCCCCAAGCACGAGAACGTCTCCGATCCCAGTCAGAAGCTCTGCTCACTCTGAGGTGAAGAGCAGCACGCAATGTAAATACCGAGCGCTTCAGAAAATGAATAAAAAGTCTAGGTCACAAAGCCTCGGAGGGAGAAAACAACAGGGAATCTGCGCGAGATAACAAGCGGATAACATCTGTCCACGATTCAGAATCAGAGACGCCTTAATCTACGCCTTGTTTACTGTGTTTTTTTCTTCTCGTGAGGCCCAGAGTCGAAGGGGGCTGCTTCTACCAGAGCTAATTAAGAGACACACAATGAGCTAAACAGCAAATCGGGAGATTACATCACAGAGATGACTCATCCTTATAGCCCTGGGGCAGTAGAGCATGTGACTACTTAACACCTCCCATGTTATCTCAATCCTCGCTGAAGATCCCGGAAAGAATTAAATAAACACAGATGTCATGGAGATACAGATGGAGGGCAAGAAACAAGTCAGATTAGATACTAGTTTGATTTAACACACCTTAAGGGGCACAACATTTTTTTTAGATTTTCTTATATTCATCATTGCATGAAGTATCTTTATTACGACATATAAAAATACATTTAAAATAATAAACAAATACATATTCACATCTCAAATGTAGATTGACAAGCACATGTTTGGTGTCTGATACCAGCCTCTTCAGTTATGCACTGGAGCTAAAAGCCTAATATATATATATAAAGATTTTGGGTGACATAGACTTCCATTACCAGTTTAGAAATATTAGCCTCATAGCTCAAATGCAAAGTGTAAGAAGCAAATTTCCAACCCCACACATGCTTTGGCTGACTATAAGGGGACAATTGTGTAAGTATGATATATTGATGAACTACTTCTTTAAGCACAGGTGTCAACAGCGTCAGTATTACGATACAGCGCCGTATGACGTCACTACTCTGAACACGATCTAAGCGGTACATTTAACCCCCAGTCTTTAATCGTATACGTCATATCAGCGACGAAATACATGAACGATTCACCATTCAGCAGAGCCAGAAACCCCCAGCGCCGTCATGACCACCCATCACGACCACCCATGACCTTTCAGTCGTGCCTTAACAAAAACTCATCTACGTCATTTTCGGCTGGAATACGCGCAGTGGACTATTCCCGCTCAAACGTCTCCGTACCCCTGATTGGCTTCGTTACTCGCGTGCAGCAAGTGGACCGACTCGGTGTCAGGAAGCTCGAATCAATTTAACGAACCGATTCTTTAGAACTGAACGAGGGCACGAATTGAGTGTCATTTATTGATGCACAAGCCAAATCGACCCCGCTGGGAGTCGATTCCGCAAGTGAGTCTGCTTTCGCTACTTCTGCTCGCTATTACATCCCTCATGTGCACAACACAGACAGATAAAAATAATATATTAATTAGCACATTTTAAACGGACACGCTGTGGTGATTATTACTGAAGTTACTATTTTGAGTATTAGTTTGGCTTTAGCTAAATATGAACTTTTACACAAGGACTACAAAAAGTTGGATTCAACTGACCTGCAGCGAACTGGTTTGACCGGTTGATAAAACGAACCGATTCTAAGAACCGATTCGTTTACGACTCATCTCCCCCAACGCCTGTCACCTAAATAACACTGGACATGTGCGTGCAGTGTCGGAGAAACTGGAGCTAATCTCGTCCTAATTACACGCTGCAGTGACCGAGGAGTGGACAGAGGCCGTGGACATCAACTGTGCCCTATTTTACACATTTATAGCTACAGGTTTTAGGGGGGTTGAGAGACTCTAGGCTAATTGCTTATAAGGCAAAAGCCCTGATCAGCTTCAGGCACATGTCAGACTCTTGTCGCTAACTAGCTATCGCTAACTATATAAACAGATTTTAGGACACTAGCTACGACAAATACAACCCCAGCTAGTAGCTAAGCAGATTTATTAAAGCTGCATCTACCAATTAAATCCTAATCAGTGCTTCCTCCTTGATCCGCTCCCAGTCTAACCACAGTGACAGGAGGGAAACCCTTGTGTTGTCAAAACCTCGCCGAAAACAGTCCAGCTAAACTAGCCAGCCAGCTAACCTAGTCCAGCGCACACAGCCAGCACTGCCTTAAGAAAAACGGCTTAAAAAGGAAGAAAAAACGGGGTTACGTTTAGCTTTTCTTAGCTAAAATCTTCGGAGTCAAATTCAGGCTCAACCACCCAATTAAAGGAACTAGAGCTCGCTGATGTAAACAGCTAGCCTGCTCAGTCTGATAGAGCACCCCGAGGGATTAACGGTCCCGCTGAGTTCAAACAGGTCCACCGACCCACCTGATACCGGACCACTGAAGCCGCTTTCATTAAAACGTGAGCAGAAACCCCGGCTGCAAGTCGTAATTCATCTAACTACCCCACCCCAGAGCCGAAATGCTCCTTAAAGCGGACCTGAAGCTGAACGTATGAAGGTTTAAGCGGATCTTACCTGCGCTGCCGAGCAACAGAAACACCAGGATGATCTCCGTGGTCTGAAACATTGCATTCACTTGGTAAAAAAACGGACGCGGGTATGATTTTGTCTGTGGTGGCTATTACTGTTAATCCTTATTTAAGTGGAAGTTGCCTCAACTTGCTTGTTTTTGTTGTTGTTGTTGTTGTTTTAGCGCGGCTCTCGGTGGAGATGCTGGCTGCTGAGGCGTGAGGAGAGAGTCGGGTTTAAAATAGCATCGCCTGTACGCGGGGAGCGGAGCGCGCGCACGATGCAGCCTCCGCACACACGGCGGATTAATGCGCCTGTCGGGAAAATAGTGCGCTCAGCCAGCCTCGGGCTGCGTCCACAAGCACAGGCGACCCCGTCTGATCAGCCTGTCGGCTTCATCATCCTCATCATCATCATCATCATTGGCAGTGCTTTGCTTATGGCGCTGTGTGAGTGGATTTCCCTATGAAAGTGGCTGCCTGAGCTCCGTGCCTGGGTTTCATATGCAGGGAATGTTACAGCAGGACTTTCGGATACGACCGTGGCCTGCCGGTTTGTACAGAGCCCCTGGGGGGACATGGTGGTTGACTTTAATAAGGCGTGGCCACAGGATGATATATTGAGGCCTTCAATTACGTTTGTAGTGGCCACAAAATAATGAGTTGAAGCCACAGTAATTTTATGTCTCCAATATATTATATCTTGGCCCTTTTATTCTTATGTGGCCTAATTGTATTATTTTGTGGCATCTTTCTGCATCAGTGTATTTTGTGGCCTCAATATATCATCTTGTCGCCATGATCAGTATAATCAACTATAAAGTATTATTTTGTGGGCTCAGTTTTTTGTCTTTTTGAATAAAAAGGTATTTTGTGGCCTCAATAAATTATCTTATGGCCTCAAAATAGTATCTTGTAGCCTCAATATATTATCTGATTGCCTCAATATATTATCTTGTTGCCTTAATATATTATCTTGTTGCCTCAATATATTATCTTGTGGCCTCAACATGATCAGTATTATCAACCATTATATATTATTTTGTGACCTCAGGTTTTTGTCTTTTTACCTTAATGTAGTTTTTGGCCTCAATATATTATCTTGATGCCTCAACATGATCAGTATTATCAACTATAAAGTATTATTTTGTGGCCTCTGTTTTGTCTTTTTGAATAAAAATGTATTTTGTTGCCTCAATATATTATCTTGTTGCCTCAATAAATTATCTTGTCGCCTCAACGTGATCAGTATTATCAACCATTATGTATTATTTTGTGGCCTCAGTTTTTTGTCTTTTTACCTCAATGTAGTTTTTGGCCTCAATAAATTATCCTGTGGCTTTAATACATTTTTAATATAATCAACCATAATATATTATTGTGTGGTCTCCATATGCACGACAGCTGCTTTCCAAAGCCTAGGCTGCTTTTCTTGGCAGCTGCGTCATAGATGGCTGTTCCAAAGTGAAGGAGCCTTCATATACAGCCTAGAAATGCAGCTGACGTTTGGAGCGATTTCAAGGATGCAACTGATGTATCCTTCTCGGCCCTCAGTTACCCACAGCCTATGCACACATCAAACATGAAGGGAAAAATTAAACAGCACCAAGAAAATGGCGGAAAATGGAAGAAAAAAAAACGCAGCCTCCAGATCAGAGTTTGTTTTAAAATGTTAGTTTTTATGAGTGTAAGCACCCAGGTTTTGCACGGCAGTTGTAGGAGGCGGGCCCTTTCTGGTGACATCACCAATAGGCTACTAAGAAAGAGTCTTAATAGAACAGTCCTTCAGAGGACCTGCTCTACCTTGGCACCCTACCTTGGCTTTGGAACGCAGCTTATGTGAACCAAAGTATTTGGACATACATTCTAATTTCTGAATTCAAGTGTATCATTCAGTCCCATTGCCACAGGTGTATTAAATCAGTCTGTCTTTGCAGGAGTATAGTGCATAAAAGTCGCCAATGCTCTACTGACACATTTCCAAACCTCCTCTGGCATTGATATCAGCACAAAACCTGTGTGCCGGGAGCTTCATGGCATGGGTTTCCATAGCCGAGCGGCTGCATGCAAGCCTTACATCACCAAGCACAACACAGAGTGGTGTAAAGCACATTTCCACTGGATTCTGTAGCAGTCTGAATCACGCAAGTCTAAGTTTGGCGAATGACAGGAGAACGTTACCTGCCTGACTACATTGTGCCAACTGTGAAAGGTTTAATGGAGGAGGGATAATGCTATGGGGTTGTTTTTCAGGGGTTGGACTAGGCTCCTTAGTTCCAGTGTAGGGAGATCTTAATGCATCAGCCGACCAAGACAGTTTGGACAACTGTACGATTTTCTGGAAACAGTTTGGATAAGACCCTTTTCTGTTTCAGCATGACTGTGCCCCAGAGCACAAAGCAAGGTCCATAAAGGCATGGTTGGGTGAGTCTGGTGTGGAAGAAATTGACTGGGCCACACAGAGCCCAGACCTCAACCCCATTAAACACCTTTGGGATCAACTAGGACAGAGACTGTGAGCCAGGCCCCCTGTCCAACATCAGTGTCTAACATCACAAATGCCCTCTTTTGGATGAATGGGCTAAGATTCCCACAGACACGCTCCAACATCTTGCAGAAAGCCTTCCCACAGGAGTGGAAGCTGTTATAGCTGCAATGGGGGACCAACTCATTATTAATGCCTATGGGTTTAGGATGGGAATGTCAAAAAGGCTCATGTAGGTGTAATGTGTTGGTGTCCCAATACTTCTGTCCATATAGTGTATTTTCTTGTGGCCTTAATATATTAATATTTGTCCTCAATATATTATTTTAAGGCCACTGGAAATCTAATTTGTGGCCTCAGTATTTTTTTGTGGCCACACCTTTTATAAACAACCACTTTGTCACCTTAGATGCTCAGTAGCTTTTGGAACGTAATTTTATTGGCATTTTTCTATTCAAGTCTATTTCTGCACATGCCGGCGCTCTATACTGTGGACGTCAACAGTATATCTTGCTGAAGCAGGCTCCTGAGCTCGCCTGCATGTGTTATATGCCAGAGACAAAGAAACAGCTCTCGAAATGTTCTGAGGGCGGCCTGAGCCCCCCCGAGCTTTATTTGGCTCTCTCTAAATAATGATCTCTCTCACGGATCAGTGAACTGATACTCTCTTTTGTCTCCCATTGAGGGCTGAGAGGGGACTCTGGCCTCAAAAAGGAGCTCCATGTGGCCTGTCGATTCAAGAACAATATTGGCTTAAACAGCAGCTTAAAAATAGGCAAGACTTACAGCCTACAGCATGTTTTTTACACAGTCCTCAATAGAAACAGGCTCTTTTTACCATTTAAATAATGCTGCACTGTGCTTTCCTCTTCTTTCATCAAACACAAATCAAACAAACAAGTAACCTACACTTACCATCCACTTAGACACAGCTACTATGTGCTCACCCTTGCTGGCCACTTTATGGGGGGCACTTACCTTCTGTGTCCACTATATAGGACTGCCATTGAAAAAAAAAAAATCTACTGTTTCCAAAAAAGATTTCAGGTGAGTTTGATGTGAGAGGGTGCTTTGTTGGGAAACTTGAGCATGTTTTTAAAAGATTGGTGGACTATTTTGCTTCATGTACCCCTCTGTCAGCTTAAAAATCATCTTATAAAATAAATATAACAACAAATCTATTTTCTGACAAAATCTTTATTTCAAATCCATAGTAAAACAAGCCTCAAGCATCAGATACTGTAGTCATAACTATTTAATGTGAAAAAAGTTCCTGTGAGGTAGATTACTTTCTTTTTCCCTTCGCCAACACTGTGAATAATTCTGAAGAACCAGAGTATTTCACACTAAACCACTGGCTTTGACTTTGACTGACTGACTGACTGACTGGCTGGCTTTGGCTATATTCACATTACCAGGCTAAAGTGACTCAAACAGAGGCAAAATTGCTTGCCTTAATGTGATCTAACACAGATCTGTTTTTATTTTCAGGGCTGTGTGGACATGTCAAATCCGATCTTTCATAATCAGATTTGAGTCACTTTCATATGTGGTCCTAGATCGGATAGGTATCTATTTTTTGAGCATGTGACATGAAGGGATCACGTTCGGATTTCACTTGTCCGCATAATAAGCCAGATGTAGACACCACAGACGCATTGTGATTGGATTGCAATCGGATTGTGATCGGATCACTCAAACAACATTCGAGATGATCAGGCCCGAATGTAAACGTCAGATCGGATTGCATGCAACTTTTGGCCTGTACACATGCGCTGTTGTAATGCTGTTGGTGATGGAGGCGATGTGCCTGATTAATGAGGCTGGTAAAGTGAACACAGCCATTTACGTCTCAGCTGCTGAATAATGAAGAAAATTCAGAGGCATACCAGCCACCTTCTATCCCATTAATCACTGGTTCGCTTTCTGACCACAGGACCACTGCTGACCAGATGTTGTTGTAGAGATGTGCTATTCCCAATGCAGCACTGCCATGACACTGACATGGCAGTAGGCGTTGTGCTCCCATGCAAGTGTAGCCAACACAGTGGCATGTTTTACGCTTTCACCACTGGGATGAGATTTGAGTGGTTCACTATCCAAAAATATCCAGGCAGGAGCAGCTCTGTGGTCAGAATCTGACCACTGCTGAAGTACTGAAGGATGGAACAGATAAATCATGCATAGTAGCTCATCGTCTACTGCCTCAGATACACCGATCTGATGTACTGGAGGTGTTCCAATGAATAGGAAACAGCTAGCCAAACATGATCCCATCGAAGAAGCTCTTTTTTGTTCTCCTTTGTAATGACTCATTTGAAAGGTTCTTCTAGGAACCGGTAGTGGTCCCTTTATGGCACTGTGCCAAATATTTGTAGTCCTCCTAAAGGACTTCAGGTGGGAAAAGCATGGTGGATTCATATCATAACTATTATCGTACCATAATTGCCATGATCACTGTCATCGGGTTCAAGCTTAAGCAACAATTGGGTGGCTTAAATGTTCCTCCTGTAAGAAAAGGTCTTTTCCTATCACGTTTCAGCCAGGAGCATTCATGGCGTTTAGGCTGGGTGGTGCTGTCATGTGAGACGTCTTGCAGGGTATAGACTATAGGCCTCAGAGGGAGGGCAGGCAGGTCCCAGATTTTTTGCCAGACTGAGAATAAGACCTGATGCCATTTACTGCAATCCAGCACTGTTACTGGCAGCCAAATCTATCAGTCTGTGCAGATATCCATCAGTCTGTGCTTTAGAGTCATATCTCAAGCTCTTCGCGCTCCCAGGCTGAGCACGACTGGCCTCTGAACAGTTTGCATGCTGAAATGAAGCTGGTTATGAAACATTCTCTCTAGACAACTTGGACATCATTAAATAAGAATAACCGGATCAGACACGCTTTCCTCAAAAGCATCATAGCGCAACAGCATCAATCTCTGTTATACAGAAGATCCATTCTTTCCACATTCCCTACAAAGCATTTGAAGCAATCCTTTTACACATTCTGCATATGAAGCATTTCCTGCAGCATTCCTCATGAAGCATATGCAGAAATGCCTGCAAAACCCCTAACTTACGATGGAATTCAATGTAAAATGTAGATTTAGCTCCAAGTCATTTTGTCATCATGTCAGTAAAAATAACAAAAATGGAGATACAGTGTTGATGCATGATACATTAGTGATGCAGCATTCCTTAAAAGGCATCTTCTATGAAGCATATAAAGCAGTCCTTGGATTATTTTTTTTATGAAACATTTTAATGAAGAATTTCTTATGAAACATATGAAGCAGTCCTTAGAATAATTTTGTGAGGCATATGAATAAGTACTTATGAAGCATTAATTATAAAACATATGAAGCATTACATATGAAGATGTTCTTGGAATAATTTGTTGTAAGGTATATGAATCATTACTCATGAAGCATTAATTAACAAGCCTTCCTTATGAAGCATTCTTTAGGAAACATGTGAAGCATTCCTTATGAAGGATTCCTTATGAAACATAAGAATCATTACTCATGAAGGATTCCTTATGAAACGTAAGAATCATTACTCATGAAGCATTGCTTATGAAGCATCCCTTATGAAGTGGATGAAGCATTGCTTATGAAGCATTCTTTATGAAGTGGATGAAGCATTGCTTATGAAGCATTTCATATGAAGTGGATAAAGCATTGCTTATGAAGCATCCGTAATGAAGTGGTTGAAGCATTGCTTATGAAGTGGATGAGGCATTGCTTATGAAGCATCCCTTATGAAGTGGATGAAGCATTGCTTATGAAGCATCCGTAATGAAGTGGATGAAGCATTGCTTATGAAGCATTCCTTATGAAGTGGATGAAGCATTGCATAAAAAGCATTCCTTATGTAGTGGATGAAGCATTGCATATGAAGCATTCTTTATGAAGTGGATGAAGCATTGCATAAAAAGCATTCTTTATGAAATGGATGAAGCATTGCATAAGAAGCATCCCTTATGAAGTGGATGAAGCATTGCTTATGAAGCATCCGTAATGAAGTGGTTGAAGCATTGCTTATGAAGTGGATGAGGCATTGCTTATGAAGCATCCCTTATGAAGTGGATGAAGCATTGCTTATGAAGCATCCGTAATGAAGTGGATGAAGCATTGCTTATGAAGCATCCCTTATGAAGTGGATGAAGCATTGCTTATGAAGCATCCGTAATGAAGTGGTTGAAGCATTGCTTATGAAGTGGATGAGGCATTGCTTATGAAGCATCCCTTATGAAGTGGATGAAGCATTGCTTATGAAGCATCCGTAATGAAGTGGTTGAAGCATTGCTTATGAAGTGGATGACGCATTGCTTATGAAGCATCCCTTATGAAGTGGATGAAGCATTGCTTATGAAGCATCCCTTATGAAGTGGATGAAGCATTGCTTATGAAGCATTCCTTATGAAGTGGATAAAGTATTGCATAAAAAGCATTCCTTATGAAGTGGATGAAGCATTGCATATGAAGCATTCTTTATGAAGTGGATGAAGCATTGCTTATGAAGCATTTCTTATGAAGTGGATGAAGCATTGCTTATGAAGCATTTCTTATGAAGTGGATGAAGCATTGCATAAAAAGCATTCCTTATGAAGTGGATGAAGCATTGCATATGAAGCATTCTTTATGAAGTGGATGAAGCATTGCATAAAAAGCATTCTTTATGAAGTGGATGAAGCATTGCATAAAAAGCATTCTTTATGAAGTGGATGAAGCATTGCATAAAAAGCATTTCTTATGAAGTGGATGAAGCATTGCTTATGAAGCATTTCTTATGAAACATTTATTGTAACACATTTGAAGCATGTCACATTTACATACAAGTATTTGTTATGAAGCATAATAAGCATTCTTCAAGAAGCATTGCTTATGAAGCATTCCTTATGAAGTGGATGAAGCATTGCTTATGAAGCATCCCTTATGAAGTGGATGAAGCATTGCTTATGAAGCATTCCTTATGAAGTGGATGAAGCATTGCATAAAAAGCATTCCTTATGAAGTGGATGAAGCATTGCATATGAAGCATTCTTTATGAAGTGGATGAAGCATTGCATAAAAAGCATTCTTTATGAAATGGATGAAGCATTGCATAAGAAGCATCCCTTATGAAGTGGATGAAGCATTGCTTATGAAGCATCCGTAATGAAGTGGTTGAAGCATTGCTTATGAAGTGGATGAGGCATTGCTTATGAAGCATCCCTTATGAAGTGGATGAAGCATTGCTTATGAAGCATCCGTAATGAAGTGGATGAAGCATTGCTTATGAAGCATTCCTTATGAAGTGGATAAAGTATTGCATAAAAAGCATTCCTTATGAAGTGGATGAAGCATTGCATATGAAGCATTCTTTATGAAGTGGATGAAGCATTGCTTATGAAGCATTTCTTATGAAGCATTCCTTATGAAGTGGATGAAGCATTGCATAAAAAGCATTCCTTATGAAGTGGATGAAGCATTGCATATGAAGCATTCTTTATGAAGTGGATGAAGCATTGCATAAAAAGCATTCTTTATGAAGTGGATGAAGCATTGCATAAAAAGCATTCCTTATGAAGTGGATGAAGCATTGCTTATGAAGCATTTCTTATGAAGTGGATGAAGCATTGCTCATGAAGCATTTCTTATGAAGTGGATGAAGCATTGCTTATGAAGCATTTCTTATGAAACATTTATTGTAACACATTTGAAGCATGTCACATTTACATACAAGTATTTGTTATGAAGCATAATAAGCATTCTTCAAGAAGCATTGCTTATGAAGCATTCCTTATGAAGTGGATGAAGCATTGCTTATGAAGCATCCCTTATGAAGTGGATAAAGTATTGCATAAAAAGCATTCCTTATGAAGTGGATGAAGCATTGCATATGAAGCATTCTTTATGAAGTGGATGAAGCATTGCTTATGAAGCATTTCTTATGAAGTGGATGAAGCATTGCTTATGAAGCATTCCTTATGAAGTGGATGAAGCATTGCATATGAAGCATTCCTTATGAAGTGGATGAAGCATTGCATATGAAGCATTCTTTATGAAGTGGATGAAGCATTGCATATGAAGCATTCTTTATGAAGTGGATGAAGCATTGCATAAGAAGCATCCCTTATGAAGTGGATGAAGCATTGCTTATGAAGCATCCGTAATGAAGTGGTTGAAGCATTGCTTATGAAGTGGATGACGCATTGCTTATGAAGCATCCCTTATGAAGTGGATGAAGCATTGCTTATGAAGCATCCCTTATGAAGTGGATGAAGCATTGCATAAAAAGCATTCCTTATGAAGTGGATGAAGCATTGCATAAAAAGCATTCCTTATGAAGTGGATGAAGCATTGCATATGAAGCATTCTTTATGAAGTGGATGAAGCATTGCTTATGAAGCATTTCTTATGAAGTGGATGAAGCATTGCTTATGAAGCATTTCTTATGAAGTGGATGAAGCATTGCATAAAAAGCATTCCTTATGAAGTGGATGAAGCATTGCATATGAAGCATTCTTTATGAAGTGGATGAAGCATTGCATAAAAAGCATTCTTTATGAAGTGGATGAAGCATTGCATAAAAAGCATTCTTTATGAAGTGGATGAAGCATTGCATAAAAAGCATTCCTTATGAAGTGGATGAAGCATTGCTTATGAAGCATTTCTTATGAAGTGGATGAAGCATTGCTTATGAAGCATTTCTTATGAAACATTTATTGTAACACATTTGAAGCATGTCACATTTACATACAAGTATTTGTTATGAAGCATAATAAGCATTCTTCAAGAACCTTGTGAAGCACTATAGGCATTCCTCACAGCTTGTGAATGTCATTGTATTAAAATAATCAGATGTGTTTGTCTCAAAAACTTCCCAGTAAAAAAAATCCTCTTTAAACGGCACAGCAAGCATCAATCTCTCTAACGCTAAAGACAATCTATGGTGTGTTTGGATGGAGTTTGAAGAGACGTATTCTCATTTTTATCACAGCATGTTAGAACATAGCTATTTTGGAAGCATATTAATAGTCAGACTCTGTCAGATGAAAAAGTTCAAAGCGAATAAATTCCCTTTTTGTGGAAAATGACTTTTGTGGACTCCAGCTACTGGAGTGGAAGAAAAAAGATTGGGAGATCAGTTTGAGAGATACAAATTCACATAATGAAAACATGTATATTAGCCATCCCTCTAAAACAGATCATTTCTGAAAGTTTTTATAGCATTTTAATGCTAAGATGATGATCCAGGTTTATTCCCTCAAGTAAAATGCAGTCAGCTTAAGGGTGATGAGTTCTTCCTTGGCGTTCCCCTCCTAATGAGCATGGCCTCATTCTGCATTTAAGCAAAACACTTTGTAGCACCATCCACTTTATTAGAGACACCTACCTTTTCAGTTCACTCAGTGGCCACTTTGTGGGTTCCTTCTATCTTACAGGTCCACTATATCAGTGTACGTTTACAGACAATAGCCTATCTGTTCTCATGCACAATTTATCACGCTCCACTTCACCACTTATCATCAGTCACTTTCCGACCACAGGACCTCTGCTGACATGGCAATTTTTGGGTAGTGGACCATGCTCAACGCAGCAGTGAAATAGTGAGGTGTGTGCTGCTGTTTCCTGGATTTTCTATTCACACCAGTGTCACTGCTAAGCTGAGAGTTGCTAACCACTCAAAAATATCAAGCCAAGAGGCTCTCTGTGGTCAGAAACTGACCTTTGCTGAGGAGGATGACTAACACGAATAATGCACCAGCAGATATTGTTGGCAACAGTCTGTACACCAGTATGGTTAGGGCTGGGGATCTGAGGACCAGGCATGAACAGACTGTGCAGGTTTCTGACCCTCCAAAGAGTTCTTCACCCTTGTGTAAGGTGGACCAGGTGTTTCCAGTGAAGTGGCTAATGGCCTTAAATTGCAAGGGACTTGTTATTGTACCTACATACAGTCATAGGAGAATGTTAGGGCACCCCGCAAAAAACTTTGACTGTTTTAAATATATTTAAACACTTATGATTTGATCTATATTTGAACAGTATTGAGAGATGGCCAGACAGCTGGAATCAGGTGATTAGAATGCAGACACAGAGGATTTTGGAGGAAACTGTCTTGTTTAAAACATGAGAATCAAATGGGTTTGGTCTCTATCTGATGATCAATGCTATACTTTGACATCAGCTGTGGTTAGATCGATCTTTAGGTCCTGTGACGACATTTTAGGACTTCTTTACCCTTATTGAGGCCTGCTCTTGGGTCCAACTTGCTAGGAGGGTCTGACCTGGCCAGTTTGGCAGTTGTTTCAGTTGTAAATTATTTAGCTGACAGTGGAGTGGCTGATTTTTAAGTGTTCTGAGATCTTTTCAAATCCCTTCTTAGACTCATCTGCATCTACGACCTCCTTTCTGAAGGCCTCAGAGAGCTTTTTGATTTTGGTAGGGTGATTACAAACGAGAGCAAACCAAACTGAGGTTTAAGTAAGACAGGCTCCTCCAAAATCACCTGTAAAGATGTTCTAATCATCTGCAGCCGATTAAAAACTGCATTTCTATTCATTCCATTTTATAGATGATTTATTAAAAGACATTTCTTCAGTTTTATTTGTTTAGTTATATTACCTCCATCTCTCAACATGTTCAAATGAAGATTCATTATCCATATGCTTATGTATATTAAAAAAAACAAATGTATATATAAGGTGCCCTCATTTTTTCACCTGGCTTTTTTCACACAGTCGTCAATCGTTGTGGTCCCTAATAAGATTTTACTGATGCTGTAATCTGCTGTTATGCTGCTGTTTCTCACCCCTAAAGGAGTTTAACAGCAGTGAAGAATGTTGCATGATGACTTGCAAAAAGTGTTTGCCGCCATCTGCTGGTTTAATAGCTCTATACATCAGGCCAGTGCGTGACATTACTCATGCTATTCATTAGTATGCAGCCCTCATTCTGTCTTCTGGTCAGTGTGAACAGGGAGGTTCTCAAAAGCCCTTATGGTCTGTAACTGTTTGATTGCATCTGAGACCTTAAACTTGATCTGCATGTAAAAGTATGATCATAGCATCAGTTGAAGAAAGAATGCACAGGGAAAACCGAACTCTAGGTAAAAACATAGGAGTCCAAGTATTCATATTCTGCTCTGTAAGCAAAAATGACTTTATAATAATGAAAAAAGGCTCTTCAATAACCCCCTTTGGTGCTATATAGAACCATTTTAAAAGGTTTTCCACCAACCTCAAGAACCCTTGAGCCAGACAAAGATCAATTTAAGCATTCAATTCTTTGATTTGTCGTGGTTCTCTATAGAATCATTGCCTTTAGATTTGAGCTTCATTTGAATACTGTCACAATCAAAATGCTAATTAATACCACTAATGGTAATAAAGTAATAATTGAAGCCAAGATAAAACAAAAAGACTTACTCATTATAAATTTCATTCAAAAATGTTGTTAAAAAGCATCCAAGTAGACTCATATGAAACTTCCATCAAATATGCTACATTTTCTTACATTAAGACCAGTGCCCAATATTATTTGCCACACACAGGGATATAAATGTTCTTTGTAATAAAAATAAATAATAAAAAAAACAAACAAACATGCAGTTGAGTGTTGGTTAGGTACTTTCTGTTTACAGTATTTAGCAGATGCTTTTATCCAGAGTGACTCAGATATCTATTACTCAGATATCTATATATTTACTCAATATCCTTAGCTAGTTTGTAATGGCTAGGATCCAAAATATACCTCTAATCTTAAATACTACTAAATACAAAAACACTACACTTTGAACAAGTACTCTTGGAAGATGCTTTGAGGAACTTTTAAGAAAAGGTTTTTAAAAGAAAACAAAGGTTCATTGAAGGTTCCTCAAAAGCACCTTAAGAAAAGTACCTCAAGGACCTTATTTACATTGAAGGCATTTAGCTGATGCTCTTATCCAGAGTGACTTACAAAAGTGCTTTGCTATTTACCCAAGAATAACCCCAGCTAGTTAGACACTACTAAACACAAGTCAGTATGGTGACCACTCTACTATTCGCCCAAGTACTCTCTGTAGAGGTGGGTCTTCAGTCTGTGGAAGCTCCAGGGGAAGCTCGTTCCACCACTTCAGCGC
Source organism: Salminus brasiliensis (assembly GCF_030463535.1). NCBI lineage: Eukaryota > Metazoa > Chordata > Actinopteri > Characiformes > Bryconidae > Salminus > Salminus brasiliensis. Next base: position 21,243,984 of record NC_132888.1, read on the forward strand.
AGGACAGAAAAAAGCCTGGACGCTTGTCTTCCGTGGATTTTGAGGAATGGCGGGTCGAGCCGAGCCGTACTTGAAGCTGGAAGGGCTCTTGGTGTGGATCGGCTTTTGAGCATTGCCATCAAGTACGGAGGGGCTGGTCCGTTCTTGGCTTTGTAGGCCTGGGTCAGGGTTTTGAATCTGATGCAGGCAGCTACAGGAAGCCAGTGGAGAGAACGCAGCAGTGGAGTGACATGCCTGAACTTAGGAACGTTAAAGACGACCCGTACTGCTGCATTCTGGATAAGCTGCAGGGGCCTGATGGTGCTCAGAGGGAGACCAGCCAGAAGAGAGTTGCAGTAGTCTGCTAAAAGTTATACTTTTACCAGTGTCCAGCCAAACCTGAACTGCTGTAATGATCAGTATTATCAGTAAATGACGGTCAGGAAAAATATCATTCACGTTAATGTTTTGTCTGTCTATGTAGTGAATAGTTAGAGGCAGGCTGCCTGCGCAGAGTGGATTAGTTACAACTCCAGTCTCATAAAAACGCTTCAAAACCAGAACCCGAACACACAGAACTCACAGGAGATATCACAGAGACTTCACAGAGACTTCACAAACTGTTTAGGTGTGGCGTGGGGCTTAGGCAAAGCACATCGACTGTCCCTGTGCCATACCAGCTGAGGCCTAGAGGAGGAGCCATTGTTACAGTCTTTCTTGTCACCAATTCAAAGTGTTAACTGAAAATATACAAATAGAATATAATAAGAACAAAAAATGTGTAATTATAATATTTTGAAGGTAGTAGACCATTTTCTCATATGACCAGGAAAAGACCGTGTAGACATGGTCCCACTTCTAGTTAGATACCAGACTGCACGTGATGTGGATGAGGCTTTTCTAGCCCTTGAATCCACATTGTATAGAATGTGCATGTTTATTATTTTTTTTATGAATTCCCTGTCTCTCACCAACACACACACACTCACACACACACACACACACACACACACACACCTGTTCTACCACATTCCAAAGCCCTTCTGTTAGATTCAGATCCGATGACGGGGAAGATAGCAATGGTGCATTGTCAACCCCAGCAAGACAGAGCTGCTGCACATCCCTGGAACTACTGGACCTCACAATGACCTAGCCATCTCCTTTGAGAACTCACTGGTCACTCCGTCTACAGAAGCACAAAGCCTTGCTTCAGAAATCGGGTCAGTTAAAGCAGAATTATATGAACAAATTGCTATGTTTGTTTTTTTTTCTACTGGGCTCCCACTACAGGTGTAGCTGTACATGTGCATTTGTTGACAAGCTGGGTGACACGAAACTGTGAAAGAAGCACGTGGATAGTATTTCACACAAATATGACAAATGATGGTGTTATTGATATGGAATCCCAGGTGGTTGCTATGCTGTTGCCAAGTGGTTGCTATGGTGTGGCTAAGTGTTTACTAGATGGTTGCTAAGTAGTTGCTAGATTGTTGCTATGGTATCCCAGGTGATGCTAGGTGATTGCTATGGTGTTTAGGTGGTTAGTAAGTGGTTGCAATGTTGTTCCATTTGGCTTTTATGAGGTTAGTAAGTGGTCACTATGGTATCCCAGGGGGTTGCTAAGTGCTTGTCGAATGGGTGCACAGTGTTGCAATGGAATTTCAGGCAGTTTCTATGGGGCTGTTTAGTGGTTGCTAGGCAATTACTATAGTGGTCTCTTAGGTGGTTGCCAAATGGTTGCCTATGTGGATGGTTGGATGTTAGTACTGTGTGTATATCATTGTGATGTAACAGCCCTTGAGTGAGTAAGGCAATAGGCAACTCCCTCAAAGCACATTGTCATGGAGGACCAGCTATCGTTCCTTACTCATGTTGCAAATCCAACTCAGTCATGCAGATTTCTCCTTTACAACATCCGAAGAATGTTGTATCCTTCCTCTGCTTGCTTGCTCAGTTTCTTGTCATTTCAAGACTTGATTACTGCACCTCGCTTCGGGCTGTTCCTCCTTTGCGCACCATCAGGCCCCTGCGATTGATGCAGAATGCAGAGCCACGGGTCGTCTTCAACGTTATTATCATGCTGGAAGTAGTCGTTAGAGGATGGTAAATTGTGGTTATAAAGGGATGCACATGGTCAGCAACACTACTCAAATAGACTGCAGAATTTAAGCAATGATTGATGAAATCATTTCCCACATTATTACACCACCTCCACCATCTATAAAGTCATGCTGTTGGTGCCTAATTCTGACCCCAGGATCTGTGCCTCAGCAGAATCAAGATTTTGCTTCTTTAGTCTTCCACTGTTCTCAGATCTCTGTTCATGACTGTTAAGCTGAAAAGCTCAGGAGATCAGCAGTTCTAGAAATACTCAAACCAGCACATCTGACACCAACAATCATGCCACACTCAATTTTCCCCATTTTCTTGGTTAATGTGTCCACATTACCTGGAGCGTCAGGGTTGTATCTGTATGTGTACAGGTATACCTGATAAACTACAGTTTCACCATTAAAGGGCACTATTGCTCTCCCTCTGGTGTTCCATTCAGCAATTATGTAGATGGCACCTGCATGCAGACCACAGCTGAAGAGAGACAGCCCAAAAAGGACTACACTCAGAGAGTGGAAATGCTCCAGAACTGTTGGAGCACCACTGACTGGGAATCCTTCCAATCATACTGTGATTCTACAGACTCATACGCTGACACTGTCTGCTCTTCTGTATCTCCTTCTGTCAGCAAATCTGCCGCCCCACCAGTACTGTGTTCACAGGACACAGAGTGGGGAACATAGAGGAGTAAGGGGTCTCTGAACAAAACTTTAGTAAAAAAAAATCGGCTCAGTTAAAGCAGAATTATTTGAGAACTGCTATGTTTGTTTTTTTTTCTACTGCGCACCCCCTACAGGTGTGGAGTGTAATTCACTTTTTCTCCACTGCAGTAAATACAAATTGCAATTTGAGCATACCCTTATGGAGAGTGGTTGCTACAGCATGGCTAAGTGTTTACTAGATGGTTGCTAAACGGTTGCAATGGTATCCCAGGTGATGCTAGGTGGTTGCTATGGTGTTTAGGTGGTTAGTAAGTGGTTGCAATGTTGTCCCATGTGGTTTCTATGAGGTTGCTAGCTGATTGCTATGGTGTTTGGGTGGTTAGTAAGTGGTTGCTATGGTATCCCAGGGGGTTGCTAAGTGCTTGTGAAATGGGTGCGACAGTGTTGCAAGGTGATTGCAATGCAATTTTAGGCAGTTTCTGTGGTGCTGTTTAGTGGTTGCTAGGCAATTGCTATGGTCTCTCAGATGGTTGCCAAATGGTTGCTGTGGTAACCCATGTGGATGGTTGGATGTTAGTATTGTATGTATATCATTGTGATGTAACAGCCCTTGTGAGTAAGCCAATAGGCAACTCCCTCAAAGCAAGAGGTAGAAGCCGTGAGAGCAATCAAGACTCAAAAGAGGGGAACCCATGCATCCTCCTCCAGCTCTCACTGCATAGCGCAACAAGAAATACAAAGCTGCTCGGCTGAGTCTTCATTATGTCCCCGCCTCAGCCATCTGGAAACTCCAGGCTCCCATGGCAGATTTGGAAGACCTCAGCTCTGCTATTAATACAGTTGTGCCAGAACTGCTCTGTGAAAAATCCTTCAACCAAGAATGCCTCCATCCCTCCATCCGCCAGTGGATTGTGAACTCCTGTCAGACAGGGGGCTGATCAGGTCTGCAGATGATGCGACCACAACGAGTCTGCCTGCGGGACAGAGGTGGCCTATCTGACTCCTATCTGACTGTGCAGTGTGAGCAGCACCAGGGCAAAGGATCAACACACACAATAGCAGAGATGGTCAAAGATTTTTTGTGAAAGAACCCACCCATCCCAGTCTCTCAGGGTGACTGGTTGTCTTCACACCTGTGCTCTACATTTTTTAATTAGTGGTGTTTAATAAGTTACCCATAAAATATTTAGAAAATGTAATCATGTTCCTTACTGTAGTTCAAAACTGCAGACACACAAAAGTGCATGCTTTTTGTATACATGTATGTATACAATATGTATGTGGCCTAAAGGCATAAGTTAGTGTACCAAGTAGTACTGCCACAATGTCTCCCCCTGTTGGGGAGACTTGGTATTGAGTCTCCCAACTTAATTCATCCTGGGCTCTGCCCCTCACCTAGTTTCAGATCAGAGGCACATTTACAGCATTTAGCTGATGCTCATATCTTAAAAGTGCTTCGCTGTTTACTAAAGAATAACCTCAGCTAGTTTGACTAGACTAGAATTCAAAGATACCTCTAATCTTAGATACTACTAAACACAAGTCAGTATGGAGACCATAATACTCAACACTACACTTCGCCCAAGTATTTTCAGAAGAGGAGGACCTTCAGTCTGCGTTTGAAGACAGTGAGCGACTCTGCTGTTTGGACACCCAGGGGAAGTTCGTTCCACCACTTCGGTGCCAGGACAGAAAAAAGGCTGGGCGCTTGTCTTTCATTGATCTTAAGAGATGGCGGTTCAAACCGAGCCTTAATTGAAACAGACAAGCTTTTGACCACTGCCATCAAGTACAGAGGGGCTGGTCCATTCTTGGCTTTGTAGGCCAGTGTCAGGGTTTTAAATCTGATGTGGGCAGCAGCTACAGGAAGCCAGCAGAGGAGTGACATGGCACATCTGGGGCATTCCACAAAGTGAGCTAACTCCAGAAGCCGGGCTTTTTGAGGCAAGACTGGTTCATTTTGCCTAATTATCGGTTCCATGAAAGAAGCTTAAACTCAAGCCCCACTTAGTTTTTATGTATGAGAGCAATGCACCCAGATACTTTGCCCTTGCGCAATGCCCCCGCCCTTTTTTCGAGTGAAAACAATCGCTCTAATTTGACTGGTGGTAAATACAAATCTCAAAAAGTTAGTCAAAATAAGTATAAAATAAAACAAGCATTCCACGACCATCACAGCCTGGTTTGGGAGAAGCGCCAAGCAGGACAGATGGGCTATCCAGAAGGTGTTGTGTGTATCTGAACGCATCATTCCGACCAAGCTCCTTGACCTGCAGAAGGCCAGACCAGGAAGATCGTAAAGGTCCTCAGCCATCCAAGCAACGGACTGTTTTCTCTGTTGCGGTCAGGGAAGCGCTTTCACTCTCTGAGGGCAAACACAGAGAGGATGCGGAGGGGTTTCTTTGCACAAGCCATTCAGACTCTCAACCCCTCCCTGCCCCCCCCCCCTCAGTTATAAAAGCAGTTCACTGCTAGTTGTACTGTGTATACAGAGGCATACTCGAATTATGCAGCCACTTAGGGCCACCAGGGGGCCCCGCCAAGAGCACCAAAATATCATGATAAAAAATACATGCTGTAAAAATAACATTGAATAATAAATCGGAATGGTCCTACACAGGTAAAAGTGATTTTTATAGTCATTTATTTTCATATAGGCACACCAGGACTAGGTCAATTAATTCCTGATGGCTGCTGCCACTGTTGGACAAATGCAGATGTGCGCCGATTGAGTGGTTAATAGAGGCCCGGGTGCTTCAGCGTATTGCACAATATCTCTCTCCCTATGAAATGATGGTGCTGAGGTGGTAATATGAGGGGCCCCAAATGAAAATCTGCTTAGGGTCCCATAAAGGCTTGGGCCGGCCCTATGTGTATAACTATATATGTGACAAATAAAACTTTGAAGCTTGAACGTGAATCAGCTAAACCATCAAACTCAAACGAAAACATACACTACACTGGTCAAGCAGCATAACTAGCTTGAATAGCTTGAGCTGGCCAGGCTGGGTTTTTTCAGCTGGGGGATGACTGGCATGGGTTTACTAAAAAAGAAGCAGTTGTTAATAAACCATTTTTCATGATTAAAAGAATCATTCTTTTATTTTCTTCCACATATTTGGAAGGTATATGGTTGGAAAAGGTAGAGAAAATGCTCCTTCAGATCCCTCACAACATTGACCTGTCTCCAAAAACATTAGGTAGATGTACAGACAGCGCGAGAAAGAGATATGTATTATTTTTTGAGTAAAAAGTCATTATTTTGAGATAAAAGTCGTTACTAAGAGATAAATCAAGCTTTTGGCAGGCAGAAATAGAAAAATGTGGTGTGAATTGGCTTCCTTAAACCACAGCGTAGGTTGAGATGTATCTGACATGGCTTTTCTTTGTGCAAACAAAGTAAAAAATGTGAGCATACCCGCAGTTTCAAACCATTACCCCTCTGTTTCTTGTTATTTATTTGTTTCGATTTTTATTATTATTATTTTTTATTTATCTACGGTTTGAGAGAAATGAGTGCAGTGTGTATGGCAGAGTAATATATTGAGGCATCTGCAGTGTAGTGTACCTTACTGTAGATGGCAGACAAGCTATGCTCTTGAAAATGAAATGTTCACACACACACACTCTCTCCCTCTCTCTCTCTTTTGCGAGTATTGTTGTATCTTGGCAGCTAGAATAGCAGTGGGCTATTAAGCACAGAAATGATTGACTTGGATATTTATGAAATTAAAAAGACCTTTTGTAAGCTCGCCAGACAGGCAGGTACTCTACAGTGGCTGGCAAAAGTTTGAGGACATCCAGCTTTTAACACAAAAACAAGCATGTTTCATTTGTTGGGTTTCAATCACATAACATAGTGAACACTAAGAGGGTTTATTCTGAAGAGATCAACAGTATTTATGATTTATGACATGATATTTTGGGAAAATATAGACAAACCCCACATATTTTATCTTCCAGTTGTGATGTCATCACTCACGAATGGGCCTGTTCAGACCTTTCAGGCTTATTACACGCTAAGGCATATTACAGGGACTTCTGTACAAACTGGTGGTAAGTGATAACTGTGGGCCATAGGCTGTTCAAGTGGGTTAATGAATAGCCGTTTTATATTTATATAAATGTTTATTGACCCCCATTTTTCCAGTGTGATTTATTAAAAAAAGTAAAAATGAGAAAATGTCAAAATATGAATACAAATACAAATACAATACAAAGTATCTTCCTCTGAAACACAAACATACCATAATAAGCATAATACATCAAGACATCAAAAACAAAACAAACAAAAGAATGTCTATGTATCACCCGAATGGCTTCCACAATAAAAGCAAAAAAAGCATTTCAGTACTATATATATGGCTCATTTAGCTCACAGCGTAGTATCAGGGCTCTTATTCGGTTACGGTGTGGTGCGGGGGTTTGAACTTAAGTGCAATTAATTAACTATTGAAATGATACTTCCCCTTTTTTGGAGGTAACATTTTATGGTGCGTGTAACAGATGGTGAAGGTCTTAAGTCAATACCAACCCTGGAAAAGTGAGCCCAGTGCATTTCCACTGCACCACCACAGCTGCCACACCACAGGTGGCAGTATTAAAACTGTTTAAAAACTATACAGAAAAAAAGGGCGGGAAAACAAACAAAGGAAACCCCAGGATTGGTGTGTCCTCAAACAAGAGACAATCTAAAACCTTTTTCAACTCAAACTATAGTCTTTTTCTAGTTTTTCATTTCGCCACTGACTACAACAAACTTTTTTTTCAGCTGTTCATAACTCAAACTCTTTCTTTTACCTTCAGTTTTTCTTCACTGTTCACAATTTAAACTTTTTTTTCAGCTCCTGCATTTTGTGTATATTTCTTTCTGACTGTTCACAACTTAGAACCACTGTTACCATTCGCCCCTCTACAAAGGTGCAACAGGGAATTGTCATTGGCTGGGTGTATTTATACCGTGTCACACAGGTGGTTTTTTTCAGCATTGATTACCGATTGGGCTTCTGGGGCTTGGAGTTCTTTGCTCCATATCCACCAGCTTTCATACTGTGCTGGCCAGGCCCCCTGCTGGTGGCTGACGGTACATGCTGCCTGCTTACATATTCAGCTTAGAGCTAATCATATATACCATGATTACCGTACAAAGTGGTCCCAGACTAGCTTGCTACCATCAACCTTAGACTTCAATGAAATTTTCCCCTCAGAAGTCTTCATAATTCAATCACTGAAGTAAACAAAGTGATTTACAGTGGTTTGACTGTTTAGCTATAAAGAAAGAAAGCTTTCTGAACAGTGGTGGTGACAGGAACCAGGGGCCGCCATGTCTGTGTCATGTCTACTATGCAAATAAACCTTTTATCATGGTAAAATAGTGATATAACAGAAAAGTTTTCTTTTAGGGGCTATTCTGACTTACAAGACCCTGCATTTAGTACCTATTTACTGTGAATGTATTAAAAATAACCCACCATACACACACACACACACACGTTTTAGGCCAAAACCTCTACTCTCAAGATCTCTACTATTGTCTCAGGCATTGAACAGCAACTGGTTGCCTTAAACAATGAAGTCGAACAAATAAGCAAGTGGATGTTGAAGGTACTTAAGGTCCCAGTTTAGGTAAAAACATTTACAATTGTTTCATACAGTTGAATCATTAAAACTGACTAACATCAACCCTCTTGCCAAAAACTGACTGTGGTACCCAGCCAGCGTAGAGCCACAAGGAAAATGGTAACTCGCTCTTACAGCCTACAACACTGAGGCCATGCAGTCAAACCAATAAATTAACTTGAATTTAGAAGCTAATTTTTTTTTTTTTTTTTTTTTTTTGGGGGGGGGGTACATTGTGTAATGTAACAATTGTATGTGAGGCATAGGGTATAAAGTAAGAAATCACCTTTTTAGGAATGCGTTACCCTTGTCGGACGTATGGTTTCTAGAACCACCGGTGTAAACAGTGCTGACTCTTTTTAGTACGATCCTCAGGTAGAAAGTATTTCACTCCAAACCCCTCTGGATCAGTGTTTCCATCTAATTTTGCGTGGTAGGGGTCCTTCTTTCAGCAAGACACCAATGATGCAGAAGGATTTACATTAGTAATGTTGCTTGAGCAGTACTAAGATTTGCACAATGCTGAAACAAATGTGAGCTTAGTTTTCAGTGTTAAAGAATTCTTTACAAAAATAAATCCTGCATTAAAATATATGTATAATAACAACCATCCTCCATAAGCCACATTCTCAGTAGACTGATTGCATTTCCTCTATGACACAATATGATTCATGTGTGTTGACTACAATTTATCATAATCATCCATGTAGGAACCTACCGTGAGTGTATGTTCTATGAATGCTTTCCATCTGCTGAGCACAAATATACTGCCCTCAACCTATTAAATGTGAATCTTGGTTGGAAACAAAAGTTTAATGTAATGAGTTTTCTGGAGAAAAATCGTCGTACTGTGGCAAATAACAGAAAGCTGAATTTGAACTGGCATGAGGTCGCAATGATTCAGTCTATTAAAATAAAAAGCAAACCAATAGAATTCATTGATGTTCTATACGCCATGAACATAAAAGCACGTTCCTAGAAGTCCTAGATTATGTGCACCAGGTTTTGATTGATTTACCCCCACATACTGCTTAAAAACTGAAGTGATGACTAGAAGATGGTCAAATGAATGTACACACTGGAAAGTACAAGACAATTCATACACACACACACACACACACACACACACACACACAATATTAACTTAGCTATGTTTCACCCTTAAGTGCATTCCTTATCCATTAAAATTCCTCAACCATTTAAAATGAAGAGTCGATAGTGATAGGCCACCAAGGCCGAGTGATGTCCAATCAATAGCTTCTCAGTCATTAGCTACTAGAGAAATGCCATTAACAACATCGAGCAACATGGTGTTATATCCTTTGCTCTGGTCACAGCTACGTTTCTGATGATTCATTTATAATCCCAATAAAGATGATCTTCAAACAGAATAAGCCATACTTTGAAGAATGGAGTTGTCAGATGGTCGATAGGTTTGCACAACAGGCCTGGCCTCCCTTATAGAAAGCTCACATACATTTTACATGATCCTATGAGGATTCTCTAAAACCATGTGTTCACAAGTAAACGCTAATAACACCAACTGTTTCCAACTGCGGTCCTGAGTTAATTTTCTGATTCACTGAGATAATTTATAGGAAACTCTTTTAGCAACATCTTAAATCTCATCATTACACATGGGAAACTTTTTTAATATTGGAAAGACTTTGGCATGTAAGATCACTAGCAAGAACACATGGTCATTAAAGATGCAGTGGTTCTATAAAGAGCCATGATTGTTGATTGAACAATTTGATCCATTGTAAAATGACACCTACATTGATTCAATGGCAATAGTTCACTGGATTCTGATTTTTTTTCCTGCTGAATGTTGTCATTCTGTTACCTTATCCCAGCATAGTATACATGTTCTAGTCTCTGTACAAATACACAGTAAAGAGCTGTAAAATCATTTTAAACATATTATCAGTTTATTCTTAAAAAACATCTATTTACTAGAAAAAATCATTTTGGCTGTAAATTAAGAGCCAATTTAAACAGCATTATCCTGTTATTCCTTTAAAAAAACATAAACTCTTTACTGTGAAATGAATGCATTTTGTTGCAGAAAGCAATGAGGTGTGGAGGTTTACTTTTACTCAGCAAATAGATGGTGTTAAAAAAAAGAAAGTGTTCAATTTCCAGTGTTAAATTAACACTAAACACAGTCAATCATGATTAACCCCCTTAAGCTGCATAGAGAGTGGACTTTACTCCAAGATTCAAGTTTCAGGAGTTTGTGACTTCTTGAGGTAAAGAGAGAAATTCTATGATACCACAGTATTGTGTTAAAGTGATAATGTGGAGGTATTTCCTGCAGGTAGTTAACAAAAAAAGTGCATGTAAAATGTAGTTTAACAGCATCACACTGTAAAAGTACTCATTTATAAAATGCAATACTGAACTTAATATTTTACAGAAGTAGGCTACTGTTACTTTAACAGAACTGCTTCCAGTTCCCTTTTTTACATGTATTTTTAAAATTTTAATGGAACTACTAGATCGAGAAACGTAGATGTTATTTTTAAGAACCTTTAAAAAATGGTTCTATACAGAGCCAAAGTGGGTTCCCCTTGTTATTAATTACATTGACTTTTCAAATTACTTTTTTTACATACTGCCCTGAAATTGAAATTCTTATATCAATGAAAGCTAAAGGGGATTTCCATAATGATGTTTTTAAACATATTTGCATTATGTGTGCATATTACAATGCTTGCATAACACATATTTCTCACGTCACGGTTTGTTCAGTTTTTATACTTTTCACATGTGTAATTTTATGTTATAACATTACTTTTTGCACATTTAGCTGTGATGTCAAAACAACATTTTTAAAAAATATAGCAGTCTATCAGCTGAGTGGGTGTATGTGGATCAGGGCATGCCAGTGTGACCAAAAATGTTAGAAAACCCAATATAAAAAGACAATAAATGCAATAAATAAATATCAGCTTTCTAAGATCAGGTTACCAGGTTCTTATCCACACTCCATACACATGTTTACTTTTAGCATGCACCCATTGTACTTTTTTTTACTATGACAGTGTGGTTTATGAATTACTAACATTGCAAGCAAATGAGGCAAAAGTGTGCTAGAGCCATCATGCAGACAGTAATACATTGGAAATTATGAATTTATGAATGAGCAATTGTGTTACTGCCATGTTTTTTTTCTTAATGTCACAGTAACTCTGCCTGTGCACCAAACGTCTCCTGATATAGATCTTACACATCAGAGCTGATAAAAGCAAGCTTTGTGACAAATGCCACCTATTGGAAAAGGCCTTTATAAATGTTTATGTGCACTAAATAAACCAAAAAGGTTCCAAAAGTGTTTCTAGACTGATGCCATAGCAGAACAACTTCTGCTATCCTAAAGGAGCATGTTTAAAATGGGATTCATGAATGTGAAGATCCTTTTATAGAACCATTAAAGATTTAAAGAACTTTTACAATATGTAAACATTCAGTACCAATTGAAGTGTTCTTCCTGGAATCTTTATATAATGTAAAGGTTTTTCAAACTCTAACATCTCTTTTACAAAAATGGGTCTCTTCCATGCCACAAAAAAAAAAAAAAAACATTTCTTGCAGTCCTAACATAAGAACTAGACAACATGTCCTCCTTCTCTAGTCACCATTCCAGAGCTTTACAAGGTTTTGTGTACAAGGTTTTTCTCGTTCTATTCATCAGCAGCTCTCTTTGCAAACAGGATGAAAGAGCGATGGATTACTTAAAGGTGCAGTCAAGAGATTCTGGAGAAAGATGTGTTGATATTTTGAACTCGACAACAAAACAAACCCTCCCTTCAGTGCTCCTTTAGAAGCTCTGTCCCCCAAAATTAATGGACGTGCATTGCCAAGCCATACACACACATGTAGAGCAGAGAGAGACCACAGATGAATGAAGTATGCACTTCACAAACAATCCTTGCCACAGTGTTTATTTGCCTTTTATAACATAGCCGTTGCCATCTCTACTTCTTGACAATGCGTTGAGTTCAGCATGCCTTCCTTCCCCTTTGCCCTGTTCTGCAGAATGGATAGCTAGCAGACCGTGAGGAGATATTTGCTGAATTTGACAAAAAGTGCATTGCTTTGCTTACTGCACTTTTAACTGGTAGACAGAACAGAAAACTGTCTTTATCTCAGTTAAATAATAAAAGTTCTGTACAGGAAAGTGACAAACCTTGAACCTCGAAGACTGTTGTCTCTTCATTGGCAAGAAAATCCACCAAAACCAAAACAAGAGCCATAAAACAGGCCAATGCTAAAACACCAAAAATATTACATAACAGTCTGGACTCATTATATTTAGGTCCCCAAAATAAACATGCATGTAGTTTATTAGCGAAAGCCCTGCTAACCCCAGTCCAAGCTAATGAAGCCATAAAACACAACACCCACTGTGGGAAAATCTAGCAGATATTGAAAAACGCAGTGCTGCATGAACCAGGCCTTGTGACCGTAGTTTTGTCTCAGTGGAGCTCAGAAGTGGCATGCATCAAAGCTAAAGTCGAAGCAAGTGGGTATCCATGTATCCTAAAATGTATTTTTCTACACCATCATATTCCCCACCTACAATTTGTAAAACAAGTAACATAGGAGGCTCCTGCATTGGTACACGGATAGTGCATACATGCCTTTAATCTTTGACACCTGCTAAACAAGTAAAAGTATGACCTTTCAGCACCACCAAAAACAATGCCATTTCAGGTTGTACACTTCATTTATATATATTTAAGAGCAGGGCTGGGCAGCGAGGGCCGGAGTCCAACACAGTTCGCTGATTTCCCTGCTCCAACAGACCTACTGAACCTGGAAATTGTAAGTCAGGTGTGCTTGAGTAGGAAAAGCACTATATATATATATATATATATATATATATATATATATATATATATATATATATATATATATATACACTATAAAAGTATACTGTTTGGAGGGCTTGCCTTTTTAGTTAGACAAATAAGCAACACTCTACAAAACTTGTTTTAATGCATCTTATTTTATCAAATTGGTTATTAAACCAAACAAAACAGATGTCAGAAAAGTCTTTTCTGCTTTTTAACAGTGGAACAATACGCCTGAAGCTTGGTTATAGCCAATACCTTTTTCAGTGATGTTTCTCTGGGACTTCAGCTACAACTATTAAAAAGTATGTGACTTTGTTTGGGGTGGTTAGTTTTTGTACTGTGGTCAGTATGACTGAATATGTGTTGACAAAGCAAAACAAAATGATAAAAAGGATTTTTTGAAGATGATGAAGCACATAATCCATGCCTTACTATTTGACCTTTTTGCACTGCAAACTTAACCGGTTGCCGTTCTTCCCACATTCACAGAGACAACCCAATCTCCATTGATGTTATTCATAAGTAAAAGCGACTTCATGCTAACTGGCATAAGAAAAAATGCTGCTTTAATGATGTGCATATTTAGAAAAACTGTTTTTTTTAAACAAATGATCAATCTTGATGAACAGAAGGATTCTGTGCATCTGGCAAGACTCTGGAATCAGTCAATTAAACCAGATCTTATCAAATTATTCAGAAAATCAGTGTGTTTCATTCTGAGGCAAACTAACAGGGTAAAACCACATCTGGGCATTTTTCATATATACACATCAAACAAATACTGAATAAATGCATTATATGACACCTTCAAATTCGTCTCTCACCTTCTGCTGACCTCTACCTTTCTCACATAGCCAGTTCAGCTGCAAATCCACTGCTCAGCATAAAGCTCCGGTATTTGCAAAACATTTAAATCTGACTCACTCAGAAGAATAAAAAATGAGAACCATGAACCATGGCACCGGGTCTGTGGTGGCCTTTCTCCAGCCTTTCTGCTGAATTCACTGGAAAAACTGTAAATAGTTCAGTTCTAGTCAGACGGAACAGCGTTCATTTGTATTCACTAACCTTTTACCATGCACGTCTCCTTTTGTCATTAGCTTCTCGTCAATTTTCAATTTCTCTGCTTGACTTCTTTGCACACACAAACACTGTGCACTGTGATAGCTCACTCGGGGACTATCTGGCAGGTCAGCTGCCAAACAGCACACACAAACATTCCGAGAGGTTTCCTTTTTTTCCGTCTCGTTTGACCTCCTCTTTCTCAACGTTCCCTGCTCTTGAACAGACACAACAATCAACATCAAGGACATAAAGACTGATTATGATGAATGTGCAAGCTTTTCTTCTCCAAAATGAATTTGCCATGTGTCTTGTAGTGAGGACTCCTTCTTCTCGAGGCGATGCACACAGACAGCGGTGTAAACCCAGTTGGCCAACATTTTTTTTGGTGTTGGTTTTGAGTTATGTTATATTGAGTGATTACGGAACCAAAATCCAACATCTTCCAAACGCCATAGGCCAACGTCATGTTGACGCAAAATCAGAACATTTAGCTGTAAGGTCTAGCAACCAAAACCATACCTGATTTCAAAATTCAGAATGTTAACATCCAACATCCCAACATAAAATTCTAACATTGCCCACCCCTGCTCCATACCAACAGCATTTTAAGGGAAGAAGAGGCTATTGAACAGTTCTTCTATTGCAGTTTGTCTTCATGTAATTTCCATCGTTTTCAGTCTATGAAAACATCCAACATCCAACATCCCAACGTAAAATTCTAACATTGTTAGATGTTGGTATGCTGTTGTAAGTCATTGTATTAACAAAAATCCTCGCCAAATAAGGACTTCCTGTTCGTTTCTGTTCAGAGTTGATTCATGTTCATTGGTGTTGATTCATTGCTCATTGTTTGTTCATGTGTTTCACCTGGGACTGGGAGTACTTAAGGAGCATTGTTTTGTTTGTTCACTGCCATAAATTCAACGATACAGAGCCAGACCTTAACCTTACCCAACCGGTTTGGATCTCATGGTATCTCGGTGGATCACTTTGTGTCTCCACGACTCACGTTGTATCGCTCAGGCTGGTAGAATCTCCTAGGTGCTCTGTGATTCCTCACGTGACGACGGCATGTACAGGTTGGCAGTGTTTAGCTCATAGTTAGGTGGGTTCTAGGATATTTTCTCAAAGCAAGTGAGTTACGGTTGCTTCCTGTTCATGTCCCTAAGCTACCTTGTCTCTAAGCAGTCTCTGCTAGTTCAGGTTAGGTTGGTCCCGCTTCTAGTCTAGTTGCTGGCTCCCCAGCTACCTTCATTTGTTCTCAGAGCACGGCTCTGATCTCAGTTTAGTATCCCCCTCTCTGCCCAAGGTAGGCTTGCAGATCTAAGTTCTTCACCCCGTTAGTTCTCCCCCTCATTCCACTCCCGTTGAACTCCCTGCTCCTACCAGTCCCAGGTTTGTTGTGTTCGCCATTTTGTGTGGTCACATTTGTTTGTGTTTAACATTTTTGGCCACCCTTTGCTGCTCACGTCTTCATTCTTTGTTCTGTTACTGCGTTTCGTTGTTTTATTAAACAGTCTTTCATTGATCCATCTCTGCGAGCGTTCATTCCCTTTCTGTCAGGCTGTCCACGCCATGACAAATCCAACGTCTGTCTAATGTTGGAGCTTGATGTCAAACTAATGTGAATTTTTGTTGTTTATGTGGATTTTGATTACCAAAAGTTGAGATTTGATGTTAATCTGATTTCAAAAAGGTCTTTCTGATGCCAAATTAACATCCAGTAGATTCTAGGAAATGTGGCACAGCACAGTGTAGGATATCCACAGTGTGTCATAGTTCTGTACATGTGGTCATCAAGTAGTTTCTGTGGTTTTCTGCACATATCTGCTTTATACTGATGGACATTTAGCTTTTTGCTCTATACAGTCATAGGATACTAGTGTGATTTGTATTAATGACATTGGTGTAAATACGAATTACACTGCCCAACTGTAGGGGGAGCCCAAGAGCGAAAAATACAAGTTCTCACACCACAGATCACACCACAGATCACAGATAAATGTAGATCATAGGCAGGTTTCCTGTGCTTACAGCCAGGGGACAAAGGCGTTTCGGAAACATAGCCAGTCAGTAGATTGTAGCATTAGTTAACTGCTATAATCGGCATAAATAGAGCAAGTCTTGTTGACGCTCGATCTGTTTCATTTTTCATCTTCTACGATTTCTGGCAAAGTGATGTGATCCCCTTGGGATATTAAACATTTTCCATCCATCTTCTTTGTCATGTTGGCTTTATATTATGAAGGCTGCTGCTTTCTCTTGCTTTCTGCCCCATGGTTTAGTAGTATTTCTATGATGACATTGCTCAGAAACCCGTCTATTGAAAGCTTGCAATTTTCTGTTTGGACAGCCCTAAATAATTCACTTTATCTCCATGTAAATAGATGTTTGCTTTTACTTAAGTAATATTTTACCAGACCAAATATTTTTTCACCTAAGAAAAGCAGTTTGTGTAACAGTGCATAGCATAGTGAATAACATATCTGCCTTCCCCATAGGAATCTGGTACCAGTTTCCCTGAGCATTCAAGCACACACCACTCTACAGCAACGAGTGTTCTTGGACAAGACTCCTAATTCTGTATTCTCAACACTAAACACCTATTTACATCTAGTATGATTTTTCTGGGGGAATGGTATACTTTTTGTGTTTTTTGCTATCAGGGCTACAAACTCCACAGCTCCACTTTCTTTTTCTTTGCTTCCTTTCCACTTTTGCTCCCTTTGGGTCATTAGGGAAGGAAACCAGCTAAAGATTTCTCAGTTTAAAAACAAAACGCTGCGTAAAGTGGTTGTAAGGATGCTGACCTCTTTAACCTCTGCATTTTTAGAGTCAGCGTGTTGCTGCTCATCATATAGGCTTTTTTCAGTATTCAGTGGGCGGTTCTGTCGCCGTACTGATGCTCATTTGTTTGGTCTGCAACCATAACAGAGCTCTGATTGGTCAGCCTGATTTTAATGCATCCGTCCAACACAGAAAATTGAGCAGGTTCTACTTTTTAAAAATGTACGCAGCATAGCACTCCGTCAGTTTCGCACTCGGTGTGAAAGACAGCGTTGATTATTTGTGTGTTCGTTTTCAAAACGAGACTTGCATTTTTTGCAGAGTGCGAAAGGGTCATAATGATGTTAACAGTACAGCTAAATAAATGGAAATAACTTCACAAATGAAAGGAACTGTGAGATTATTAGGTTCTGAAAGAGAAAAGTCCCTGTATTCACGGGGTCATCATCAACGACCTCCCAAAGAAATCAGCGTTTACTATTCCCAAACATTAAGGCACATTTTTACAAATAAACACAGAATAGAATATTTTCTCAAAAGAAGAACTACTCAAGAACCTAGACTTAGGAGTGAATGTAAAAGGCCTTTTTAAAGTTTAAAGAAGACCCTTCACATAATGCAGAAGTTCCACACCAATTAAAGGTCTTTGCTGTTCAAGATAATAGCCACTTTCATGAGTGCAGATGGAAAGAACGGCACTGTTGTATAAGGAGTTCACTAGTGTGCATCCAATGGCAGGGAGACAAAGAATACCAAGGTCAGCATGAATTGGAGGAACTCATTTAAGGGTTGACAGCCTCTGCAAACAGCAACCTGAAAAAAATACAGTTGTCCTCCACATAACTGCTGTTTTCACCCTCAATCTCTTCAAGGACTAATGCTAAACTGTTTAAAATATTGATAGGACTATTGATTCATTTTGAAGGCATTAAAGCGCCTGTTTGGTGATGACATTTTAGAGTGCAAAGGACCGACAAGCCCAGCACTGAAAACCACCCCTGAGGTCAGAAATGTAATCAGAGATGGAGAAACAGTTATTTTGCTAACACCGAGCTGCAGAGTGACCTTAAAACATGTGAGGAGGGCGGCCCAGAGGCCAACCCAGGGGAGTATATAAAAAACAGATCTGTGCCATAACAGAAGATTTATTAAGGGGATTGTTGGGGTGTTCTGACCTAACTCTCTCAGTTCTCCTGGTTCCTTCCTGTTGTTGATGTTTTTTTGCAATGCCAGTATCGGTTTCCTGTCTTGCTGTTTTGCTGGTATTTCAGATTCATGAGCGAATGAGTATGCAAAGAACATGAGGATGGCTGCTCTTGACAGACTCTCAGTAGAGGCTGTTATGGGTTCGCTGTTTGAAATCCATTAGTACACTTGTAGAGGAAAATGCTCCAGGGGTTCTGTAAAGAACTGCTGATGGATGGATGAATGGCACAAAGGGGTTATCTACACCCGGAAGTAGGAACTGTCATGTTCTCATCACAACTCGGGGGCATGATGTTTTCAGTGGCACAGTTTCAGTGCTCCGATAAATTAGAAGGACTCGCAGGGCTCTGACATTTAACTCCCCTTCTATATACGACGGTTCACTCTTTCAAAGAAAGCTGCCAAAAGGTGTTCTTTGGAGCAACGTCACAAAAAAAGACCACAATTTGTGCCCTGAAGAACCTTATAATGGCTGGTGAATGGGTCCCCAAGACAGACTTGAGGAATTACAGAATTAGTGAGCCAAGACTTATTCTTTAACAGTCTTTAAAATGTGGAACTGAAGTGTGGACCCAAATACGGACCCTCACACTCTCAGGGCGTTTTCACAGCTAAAAATCCAGACCAAAGGCTGAACCGAGATTCATTGTTCATAGACGCTGTGCACATTTGGTCTGCTTTGCTACATCCTGATGATGGTCCTGTACATTACTTGACTCAGATTCCTTTCATTCCTGTTTATAAATAAGAATTAATCTACAGTTCCATTAGATACAGTAGAAGCCTAATCTGTTGTGCCCATTCCAGGGCTGCATCTTAATGCTACACACTAATACCATAAGTAATGTGAGCATTGGTGGTTCAGTGGTAGAATTCTCGCCTGCCACGCGGGAGACCCGGGTCCGATTCCCGGCCAATGCAGCAGTTGCCAGCTTTCACTACAATACACAACCATGGCTCACGGAAAACACACTACGGTCAATAACGAAAATATTTCTTTTTAACTCACACATACACTCACATACAGATAAATATGTACATATGTATACATATATATATATATATATATATATATATATATATACACACACACACACAGACACGCACTATTTCATCTGTGTATATATATTTGTATATTTGTATTTTTTTTGCTTATATTTCTATATTTTCATATTTTTATATTTTATTCTTTAACTTAAATGTAACTTATTCTATTTTTTTTTCATTTTATTTTTCTTTTGCACTTTTGCACTTTACTTCATTAAGTTAAGGTTTAGTTAAGTTTAAATGTAGATTTTTATTGTATAGCTTGATGTGGGCAGACTGTCATAAAAGCATTTCACTGCAAGTTATACTGTGTATGACTATGTATGTGACAAATAAAATTAGAATTTTTTTTTTTGAGTAATATGCCAACATACGTCACTGAAAGTTATCCAGCTGCCATTGCTGTTGTACTCCAAGGATCCCGTCATTTTTTCATTTTTTTCATTTTTTCTTTTCGTCATTTTGTATTAATAATGCTGGCATTAATAATGTCTATCGTAACCACTCAAAATCACTGAAAAAACAACTGTTTCTGAGTATGTATCTTATATAACCATATTTGTCATCAGCAGCCCTAGCCCAAGAGAGCACAATTGGCCTTGTTCTCTCCAAATGGGTAGATGGCTTGCTCTCTCTCACCACATCACTTCAGTGTGATGCTGGCCGACACGTTTGCTAGCCAATGCATCAGAGCCACACTTTTGAGTGCTCAGGTAACTTTACATTGGCAGCAGTTTGAAAACAAGCATGTGCCAGTCCTCACCTTCCCAGTGTTGGGAGCATTACATGTGATAGGGGCAGAGGGGGTTGGGTACTCAAACTACTATGTAATTGGGACACACCCTGGTTTATTTTTCCTCTTCTATTGTTTAATGGGTGATGAAAGCCTGCCTCAATGTCCTGTGATTGGTCTCAAAAGTCAGGACCATTTAAAGTGGGTTCAGCTGATCTGGACCGAGACCACCTCTTTTGGTCTGTTCTGTGGTCTGCGGCACCTTTTACACCTGCTATTTTGGTCTGGACTAACCAAGGTAGGTTGAAAAGACCCACCTTTGGCTCTACAAACAACAATGGTTGAGATTTCTGAATGTGAAAAACCTTTCACATTATATGTCTGTTTATTACTAGGTTTAAAAAGTTGTGCTAAAGCAGGGCTATCACCTAACAGTCATAGATGCTGGCTGTCCAGGACTTCGATTGAAGAACGTCCCAAAACCTGTGCTATACCAATTTACAGGTTTATCCAAGAACTTTTACATTATGTGGAGGTTCTGTAGACTTTGCGATGGTTCCTCACACTTGCACATCCACGTTGTGATTGTCTTCTGTATCGGTCTGCTTCAGGAATCCAACAGTCAGGATAATAGTGTCCATTGTAACCACGCTCAAAAAACAACCGGTTCTGAGTATGTATCTTGGATATTTGGATATTTGATGGCAAATATAGATATTTGCCATCAGCAGCCCTAGCCCAAAAGAGCACAATTGGCCTTGCTCTCTCCGAGTGGGTAGATGGCTTGCTCTCTCTCACCACATCACTTCAGGAATCCAACAGTCAGAATAATAGTGTCCATTGTAACCACACTCAAAAAACAACCGGTTCTGAGTATTTATCTTAGATATGTGGAGGTTCTGTAGACTTTGCGATGGTTCCTCACACTTGCACATCCACATTGTGATTGTGTTCTGTATCGGTCTGCTTCAGGAATCCAACAGTCCATTTTGGCTGTTCTAGTCAGTTCACATTCATTCATATCTTCATTACGTCTTACTACATCATCTACGTCATCAGCTGGAGGCCCTTAATAACACCTTGTAGACTGTTGGTGCATTAGTTTAAAGTTGCAGTCTGTTCAGTATTCAAGGGGCAAACGATTGCTCACTCCACGCATGTAGGCAAAGTGGAAACTTGTCAAACATAAAACCATGCAAAAGTACTAGCAAAAATATATAAGAAAAAATAATGAGCTAATACTTCTGCATAACACCAAACTTGTTAAACAAAAGTACAAAGTGCAAAATCAAAGACAAAAAGCAAAACAGAAAGTGGTTCAGTCTTAATTGGACCATGTTCACTGCTTTACACAACGACCTGAAGACAAGAAACATTGATTAATTTAGACAAGAAACAGCTGGAGGTGCTTCAGACTGCGTGGTAAGGACAGAGGCCATTCTCTGCACACCCTCCCAGAGGCAATACTGGCAATACTGGCAAATGCCACAGTAAAAAGTACCTTAAGGAAAAAAACTTAAAAAAAAAAACATGAAAACAAAAGAGATTCTACGTTTCCTTTAAATCCAGCAGGTAGTCAGTTTTCTATCTACTCTATTGCTACATTAGTATATCTATATAGCAATTACATATTTAGTCTATAACACAGTTATACAAAATATGAGAGCTCCTGTCTATGGGGCAACTGCATACACTATATGTCCAAATATTTGTGGACACCCCTCTTCTACTGAATGCATTCATCTACTTTAAGTTGCACCCACTGCTGACACACACAGCTTGTCTAGTCCCGGTAGAAAAGTATTGCCAATAGAATAGCAGATGAACATGAACCTGTTGGCAGCTAGAAGGGGACAAAGCCCCCCAGCACTGAGCTGTGGAGCAGTGGAAAGTGTTCTCTGGAATAATGATGGTCTTTTAGTATGAGTCGGGGAGTTGGGTAATAGGTGGGTTGGTGATCACCAACATCCTGACCTCACTAACGCTCTTGTTGCTGAATAGAGTCACAGCCACACAGCAATGCTCCAAAGTCTAGTAGAAAGCCTTCTTCCCTGCACAGTAAACTGAACAGTTACTCTAACAAAAGTAGGATAAACTCTTTTTTCAAATACTCTTAATTTCTGAAGAAACAATGAATGAGCAGGTGTCCCTGAACTTTTGTTCATATAATGTGTTTTCATTTGCTAACAGCTACATTTCCTTAATGTGTACAATATATACATTGGGGCAACAAAAAATATTACATTAACCATTATGGAACTCAAAAGTGATTGGACAACTGACTGATAAGCAGTACTATGGCCAGGCGTTGCCAATTCCCTTAGTATTTCATAACAAATGAAGGAGACAAAAGGTCTAGAGTTTTGATTCCAAGTCCTGAATTTGCATTCACATCATTCATGCAATAAACAACTCTAAAAATCATACTTCAGCTTCAAGAGTCTTGGGCCTCATTCACCAATACCTTCTTTTAAAATGAGTCCTACTGAAAGCTCTTCACAAATCCCAAACAAGAAAACAAATGAATTTCAGAATCTACATGAAAACTGCATGTAAGCGGGGTTAAAGAAGAAATGT